>NC_081556.1:127074905-127088186 GCF_963082655.1 Stomoxys calcitrans
GACTATAGAAAGTCAATTCTTCATCCGATTTTGACGAACTTTTAAACAGTGAGCTTTGATATCCCTCTACACCTTTTTGTGGAACATCGTCCAGATCGGACCATATTTGGATATAGCTGTCATACAGACCGATCTCCCGATATAGAGCATTGATGAAATTTTAAACGTGAGATTTGATAGACCTCTGCACCTTTTTGTTGATGGACTATCAAATCTCACGTTTAAAATTTCATCAAAATCGAAGGTAAATTTCTCCTTTTATAAACTCAATACTCTATGTCGAGAAATCGGTCTGTATGGCAGCTCGATCCAAATATGGTCCGATTTGGACGATATTCAACAAAAAGGTGCAGAGGTCTATCAAATCTCACGTTTAAAATTTCATCAAAATCAGATGAAAAATGGTCCTTCTATAGGCCCAATATTCTATATTGGGAGATCAGTCTGTATCGCAGTTATATCCAAATATGGTCCGATGTGAACGATATTCAACGAAAAGTTGTAGAGGTCTACCAAAACTCACTGTGCCAAATTTCATCGAAATGAGCTCAATACTCTATATCGGGGGATCGGTCTATATGGCAGGATTTCTATACTTTGGTCAATCAAGGTTCAACTAAGGCATCCTTTCTTCTTGAACCTTGATTGACCAAAGTATAGAATTTCTGCCATATAGACCGATCCCCCGATATAGAGTATTGAGCTTATAAAAGGAGCATTTTTCATCCGATTTCGATGAAATTCGGCACAGTGAGCTTTGGGACCATATTTATTGGACCATGTTTATGTTCATATTACTGTTCCAATTTTTCAATACAATGGAATCAATGGCTCCATACCACTTTTTAGAAACGAAAAGGCTAACTAAAAAGTTTTCAATAAACAGCAATAGAAAAAAGTGGGGAAAAAGATTAAATTAAATTGCATATATCATTCTAATGACATTACCAAATCGAATCAATTTAACAAATAAGCGGTCAATAATAAATCAAGTCACCTAAAGATCTATTGACAGTTGAGTGGGTTAAATGAGCATTCACTCACTCACTCACTCACTTTCAATTCCGTAGGAAGATTCTAACGAATGATTACCTATATAACTATAGCCAGATAGCAGCTCTTCATTTAGACTAAACACCTAACGAGATCTTTATGATTTAAATATAAAAGCAATCAATAAAAATAAAAAAGACGATTAATTATTCCTTTTGTTTTCGAATTTAGACGATATTTAGATTTCCCATGGCATCTTTTGTTAGTTAAAAATTTGCATATGCATAGAAATGCATCTGCTTAAATCACCATAATGGATAATCACAAAACCAAAATTGAATAGTTTTTATAGAAGGGGTATATGATAACGAAAGAGAGATGATTATTTGCTTGTGAATTCTTTAAAGTCATCATTAGACATAAATTAAAAAACATTCAATTTATTGCAAATGAGTTTAAACATTTTTGAAAACTTATAAAATTAAAAGAATTGTGCCTTGTAGGAGCTCAAGAAGCAAAATCGAGAGATCGGTTTATATGGGAGCTGTATCAAGCTATTGATCGATTCAGACCATATTAGACATGTATGTTGAAGGTCATGAGAAAAGCCGTTGTACAAAAATTTCTTCCAAATTGTATGAAAATTGCGTCCTCTAGAGGCTCAAGAAGTCAAGATCCCAGATCGGTTTATATGGCAGCTATATCAGGCTATGTACTGATTTGGGCCATATTAAATACAGTTATTGGAAGTCATAACAAAACAGCTCATGCAAAATGTCAGTCAAATCGGATAAGAATTGCGCCCTCTAGAGGCTCAAGAAGTCAAGACCCAAGATCGGTTTATGTGGCAGCTATATCAGGTTATAAACCGATTTCAATCATACTTGGCACAGTTATTGCAAAAGATATCAAAACACTACGTGGAAAATTTCAATCAAATCGGACGAGAATTGCGCCCTCTAGAGGCTCAAGAAGTCAAGACGGTTTATAGGGCAGCTATATCAAAACATGGACCGATTTGGCCCATTTACAATCCTAACCGACCTACAGTAATAAAAAGAATTTTATTACAGACCATATTAGACACGTATGTTGAAGGTCATGAGAAAAGCCGTTGTACAAAAATTTCTTCCAAATCGTATGAGAATTGCGCCCTCTAGAGGCTCAAGAAGTCAAGACCCAAGATCGGTTTATATGGCAGCTATATGAGAACATGGACCGATTTGCGCCATACTTAGCACAGTATATGAGGACCACGCCCACTAGGGCACTGAAGACTATTCTAGATGTCGAACCCATTGACATACAGATTAAGTGTGAGGCAGAATGGATTGAAGATGGGAGCAGCTCATACCATCGTGGTATAATCGAGGCGACGATAGGAAACCTGGAAGGAAGTGGAGAGGTTTCCGATCGGATACCTGAAATGAACCTTGAAGTCGAGTGCGACGCACTGCTGCCATCGGCACAGTCTTGGATTGACGGAACCCTAGCATTGCCATCTGGAAGATCATGTTAAACGGATGGATCAAAGTTAGAGCCCAAAGTGGGCCTGGGGGTCTACATTGAGAACTCAGGGACTGAAATCTGTTTTCGACTACCTAACCATTATACGATCCTGCAGGCAGAGATCCCGGCGATCATGAAATGCGTGAGGTCGTATAGTGCTAACGCGAGTATGTCGAGTGTGAACATTCTTACGTCCTATTACAACCAGGACGGTAAGGTCACGAACAGTCTTGCAGTGTAAGAAGGAGATTAACGCCTTCTCTGAGGATGGTAAAATCCGCATCGTTTGGGTGCCGGGCCATAACGGAGTAGGTTAGGTTAGATTTAAGTGGCAATCTGCCATCAGACCCACCTAGGCGTTTTCGTCCATTGTGATACCACAGGAACAGAAGAAGGAAGATGCCTTCTAGATTCTACCATTGAATCAACCAGGTTCTCAAAAAAATTAGAACCTAAAGTGGAACTCCTTCTAACTGTTAGTGCGCGACACACACACAGAAGGTGTTCTAAAGTCTCCTCTTCTTCGATGTCCTCACAGCTTCTGGAAAAGTCATTGCGGGTAACCTTAAGTCTGTCAGCATGTTTTCCGATTAGATAGTGACCTGTGACGAGGTGTGAGGTGTCATCCTCAGTGCTCACCATCTGATGCACTGAATTTAATGCTTCATCTTATGCCTCTGGACATTGTGGCTACCCAAATTGCAGCGACCACACTGCCGTGAGTTTAAGGGAGCTTTCTCATTGGTCTTGTGGCGACTACGGACACTGTGATGCACAAAGAAGCCATCCTTTGGAGACGGTTAAGTATTGAGCAGTAGATGGATTTTTGAAGCGCCGTCCACCAGACCACAACACCATATAGCATTATAGGTCTGACAACTGCAGTATATACCAAATGCATGACACGCGGTCTAAATCTCCATATTTTGCCAATGGCTCTCTTGCAGGTGTATAGGACAAGAGTGGCCTTTCAAAAATGTTGAATTTGAAGTTCAATTTCCTGTCCAGCAAAACACCCAGGTATTTTGCGCTTTCTGTAAATGGAACATTCTCTCCACCCAAGGAGACAGGTTTCACTGTGACAACTTGTATCTCCTGCTGAAAAGCACTGCTTCTGTCTTGCATGAATCTACACCCAGACAACTTTCGGTAGCCCACTTTGCTTTTGCATGTAGATCTTCTTGAAGTATATCTCTTAGAGTGCTGGGAAACTTTCCCCTAACCGCAATTGCCACGTCGTCAGCATATGCGACTAAAACGGAGTAAGGGGAAATGAAGGGGCAGACGATTTGGCGGTGAAGGCCAGGGGATTGCCGTCAATAAACTTGGTTAACTCGAAGCCTTTCGGGTCGTCGAAGTCCGAGTTAAGGACGTGGGCGACAAATGCGCATCTAACCCAAGGGAACAAAGAATCGGTCGGTTGGACGGCGAAAAATCCTATGGGGAGATCCGGATCGTGAGAAGACGAGGCTATTACTGAACGGAAGTGAGAAGAAGGTCGGTATAGCTCTCGGTATCCTAACAGGACATATAGGACTATGAGCTCATTTATGCAAAATCGGTGCGGCAAGTGATAGCATGTGTAGGGCATGTAGGGAAGATGATAAGACGTTGAAGCATTTCCTCTATCATTGCCAGGCTTTTGCAGCTAACAGACGCCGGCACTTTTTATACCCACCACCATAGGATGGGGGTATACCAATCTAGTCATTCGGTTTGTAACACCTCGAAATATTCGTCTAAGACCCCATGAAGCATACATAATCTCGATCGTCTGGACGCTGTGAGTAGAAAATACCATCTCTATTGTCTTAAGAAGTTTACATGTCCAACATCGTCATTATTGTTGGATGTAACCAGGGTTGTTGTTGTAGCCACATTTTTACTTGTGGAGGTAACGATCCTCGTCGAGCTCGTTCCGGTCTATATAACCGAGGTGCCAATATTTCGCCTTTGTCGTTTCGAGCATTATAAGCACTCAATATTTAAGCAAGAGCTGGTGCCGTCCGGCCTCTCATTGAGACTCTCCACTCGCTACTGCTCCATACAGAGCATTCCACTATCCGCAACCTGTGGTCGCGCCCGGTAGCTCCTAGCATAGCTTCTCGTGATAACGAAGAACACCACACAGATTGGAGCTCAAGGTTCCGGCCTGTGTAATGCACACAGTTTTCCCGTGCCGGGCAGGGCAGTTTTGTTATTGTGGCAGTGAGACGGTAGCCCTTGCCGATGAAAGACTCCATCGGGTCAATCCGGTACGTAAAACTGGATGACATGGGATTGCCCAAAGTAATCCTTACTTGTTGAAAGCCTGGGCGTCTTTTCACCGAAAAGAGTGGGCAGCAGTTGACCCTTTTTCCCCGCTATTTGGTATACACGAAGGGGTTTAAATTGTATGGGGCCAGTCTTCATTAAGTTTCTTGGAATTAAGGTCAAGTTTTTGGACGGGTGTAGACTTCTTTCATTGGAGATGATTTCGATGTAGTCAGGTGGCACTGAAGGCTCTGCCATCGATACATGAGACTAGTTAGAAGGGACAAAAAGGTTCTTTGAATCTAGAGAACGCTGTTAGACTTTGGGCCCTGGACCATCAAGGCGTGGCGGGGAACGATGCGACCGAAGAGCTGTTTAGGATCTTTCCTGGAAATCCGTGAATTCTTCACTGTACGAGCTTCTTGGTAGCAAGGGCGTTATATGATATTACCGTGAATTAGACGCGTTCTTGCACTGTGCGAAAAGAATGGGTTGCAATTGACCCTTTTTCCCCGCTATTTGGTATACACGAAGGGGTTTAAATTGTATGGGGCCAGTCTTCATTAAGTTTCTTGGAATTAAGGACAAGTTTTTGGACGGGTGTAGACTTCTTTAATTGGAGATGATTTCGATGTAGTCAGGTGGCACTGAAGGCTCTGCCATCGATACATGAGACTAGTTAGAAGGGACAAAAAGGTTCTTTGAATCTAGAGAACGCTGTTAGACTTTGGGCCCTGGACCATCAAGGCGTGGCGGGGAACGATGCGACCGAAGAGCTGTAAATAGCATATCTTGCCTGGAAATCCGTGAATCCTTCGCTGTACCAGCTTCTTGGTAGCAAGGGCGTTATATGCTATTACCGTGAATTAGACACGTTCTTGTACTGTGGCTTGCTGGGTGGGAAAGGCCCTGTGGCAGAGTATTTTGTGAACATCGCTATCGTAAGTCTGAGAAGGCCTGACTTTAGACATGCTACAAGTCCCGACTGGTAATTGCAACGTCAGGATCTTCACGTCTCCATGGGCACAGGGCTTAGGTGTATGTCCAATAGACATTGTCGATAGGGGCATGGTGCGAATTAATATCCGCACCCTATTTTCAACCTAACCTAACCTTATAAAATATCGCTGAAGTTGATTTAAGTCAATCAATCCATATTCAAATCAAAAAGGGGGGACATTTGATGAAGAGGCGACTACACAAATAACATGACTTTGAATGCGATATTAATGGCAGTTGTAAACCTAATACGATTATTGTTGTTATTGTCATGAAAACCAGACGATAGGCTTTTTCTTTTGTTGAAAAAATATGTTGTTGTCATAATTAACCACATGATTATTCTTTTCGATATTTTGGTTCATCTCTATTATTAACATGGTTTGCTAGAAACCCAACAAAAAAAACTCAAAAGAAGAACATAAAAGATATCCCCCAATGTTTTATAGACTGGTCTTGACCTTTTATGAAACTCTTAGTTACGTTTTAATCTTTTCTTGGTACATTTTCATGGTTTAGTTCTTCAAACTCCCTATGTTGAATGCTCACATTAAGCCAGAAGTCATGCCAAGCACACATAAATGTCAATTTATTCCTAAAATACAAAAACAATACTGATAATATTCTTACCAATAGTCATTGATATATTGATAAAAATTAATTCAATACCAATTTTTTTCTCTAGCTGTTAACAAAACGTTGATGCACTAAATCGTGTATTAAATGCCTAATTATAGGATTTTTTTTTTGTTTGTGTTTTTTTCTTACCAAATTTCAGACATGTGTTTTGAAAAACGAGTTTTGATTTGTATTTCTTTTAATTTTTTGTTTGTATTTCTAATTATACCGTTAGATTTTAATTTAATGCTGAAAATAAGCGACAATATATGGGTGGCTTGAATCAGGTTTGCAATATTTTATTTTTTGTTGGGGCAATCTGCACTGAGTTGTACAAAATTTACAAATATTCAAATTTTTGTGAAGCTTATTTGAATCTCTTAGGTATTTATCATTCATTTGACAAATTACAATACATGGAATATTTTTATATTTTCCAACACATGGTGGGAGAATCAAGTAACCTGACGTTCTCGAATAATTTGATAGTAGATTCCTCAAACAATGAAACCAATTAACATTAGGCAGCAACGGTTGGTCGAAAGTAGGGACATGCCCATCTGTGGGATGTACAATGAGCAACCTACAATATTTTTGTTATTCGAAATTAATATTGAAAACTGTCTGGAGACTGTAAAAGTACGTTTACATTGGCCACTAGATCCCGATTTATGGCCATTTCGATAAAAGTGCTATTTTAAATCCCAAATAAACCCGATTTCATGGCTGAATAATCGATAAACGTACCAAATTTTGCAACTGTTATCAAGAATTGTGTATGGATGTGTGTGATATGCACATTCATGTGTACGCATGGGGCCCGAGGCCCCACCCCCCTTGCTACGTTCCTGATGGCAGCTATATCTAAATCTGGACAGATTTCTATGAAATTCATCAGTAATGTCGAGATTCATAAAGAAATCCTCCCTCCTAAATTTCGAGAAAATCGGTTAACAAATGATCACTATATTGCATTATTTCTCGAAATCGGACGAACACATATATATATGGGAGCTATATCTAAATCTGAACCGAATTTGAGTAAACGCTCATATATTGTGACGGTCGTCGAGAAAAGCGTTGTACAAAATTTTGGGATGAATGCGTTTGCAGTGGGTCTAGGAGTACAAATAGGGCGATATATTGGGTTGCCCAAAAAGTAATTGCGGATTTTTTAAAAGAAAGTAAATGCATTTTTAATAGAGCTAAGAATGAACTTTAATCAAATATACTTTTTTGCACTTTTTTCTAAAGCAAGCTAAAAGTCACAGCTGATAACTGACAGAAGAAAGAATGCAATTATAGAGTCACAAGTTGTGAAAAAATTTGTCAACGCCGACTATATGAAAAATCCGCAATTACTTTTGGGCAACCCAATATATATGGTGGTGGGACGTCCGCTAGATAGTTTGCCCCTAATGTTGACATCAGATACCTGGTCTACTCCCACATACCTCTCGTTTGAGCCCTATATTTCCATAGTCGGCAAACATGACCGGCTTGGGGGTGTTTTGGGGGACGGGCGGCTACTTAGTGAGTTGGCCTTGAAAATATATATCGGATTCGTGTTCCACTTTGAAAACCCTCTATTTGAGCCTCATATTGCAATAGTCAGAAAATACTTACTATTTGGGTGGTGTTGGGGGGGTGGGGTGGCCCCATAGACACTATTCCCCAATATTAATATCAAATTTGTGCTTTACTCCCAAAGACCTTTCATTTGAGCCCCATATTGCTATGGTCGTAAATTTTTTCCCCTTTGGGGGATGTTTTTGGTTAGATATTTTTGGTCTCATATTTGGAGATCAGATTCGTATTCTACATTCAAATACCTTTTATTTAAGTCCCATATTCCCATGGCCAGTAAATAAGTCCTGTTTGGGGAATGTTTTGGGAAAGGGCTGGACCCCCAGAAACGTGGTCCCACATTTGGATATCAGATTCGTATTCTACTCGCAAATACCTTTCATTTGAGTCCCATATTGCCATGGTCGGTAAATATGCCCGATTTAGGGGTGTTTTGGGGGTTGGGGTGGTCCCCCTAGCACATGGTCCGGCAATTGGATATCAGATACTTTTTCTTATCCTAAATACCTTTCATTTGTGTCCCATATTGTCGTGATTGGTCTAAATATATGTTTAGTAGGTTTTAGGGTGGGGCAATCCCCCTAGGTACCCCATCCGAAATTTGGATACCAAATTTTTATTTTTAGGGTACTATATGAGAGCACACAAAACACAAAATTTCGCTTAAATCGCACCAACCATCTCCGAGATCTTGTGTTTCTGAAAATCAGGGTAAGAGGGGAGGGAAATGATACAACGTCCCATCATCTTCCCCGTATGCCCTACACATGCTATCAATTGCAAATTTTGTACTTACTCTTTGGGGACGTTTCGGAGAAGGGGCGGTGCCCCAAATACAAAGTCCCACATTTCGATATCACATTCGTATTCTACTCCCAAATACCTTTATTTGAGTCCGATATTTCGATAGTCAGTAAATAATTGCTGTTTTGTGGGGAGTTTTGGGGAAGGGGTAGACCCCCAGCAAATTGGTCCCGAAAGTGGGTATCAATTTCGTGCTCTACTTCCCAAAACCATTCATTTGACATGGTTGGTAAATATGTATATTATGCCGCCACCCGCCACCCGCTCCCCAAAACACCCCTTAATCGTGTGTTTTGGAGAGCGGGTGGCACCCCAAACACTTAGTCATGAAAATATATCAATATCGTGCTCTACTCTAAAATATCGTATATTTGATCCGCATATTGCCATTGGTTTCAAAATTGGGTATCAAATTTGTTTTGTTATTGCAAAAGTCAGCAAATATGTGCGGTTTGGGGTATGGGCCCTAAACGCTATCAATATCGGACTGCACTCTCTTAAGGCCCAAATTGTCATGGTGAGCAAATACGTCCTATTTGGGGGTTGTTACGGGGGATGGGGCGGCCACACAGTGTGCTCCACTCTAAAATACCTCTTCTTCCCCATATTGCAATGGTCACCAAATACGTCCTTTTTGGATGGTGTTATGGAGGTGAGAGGTGACGTCATAGACACTTTTCCCGAATATTGATATCAGATTCGAGCTTTACTCCCAAAGACCTTTCATTTGAGCCCCATATCCCCCACCCCCCCTCTTTGGGGAGTGCTTTTGAAGACGGGCGGCCCCCCAAACACTTGGTCCCACATTTGGATATCGCATTCGTATTCTACACTCATATACCTTTTCTCTAAGCCCCATATTGTCATGGTCAGTAAAACCCCCCATTTGGGGGGGGTGTTTTGGGGAAAGGGTGGACCCCAATAACTTGGTACCACATTTGTATGTCAAATTCGTATTCTACCTTTCATTTGAGTCCCATTTTACCATGGTCGGTAAATATGTCCCATTCAGGGATGTTTTGGGGGTTGTGGTGGTATCCCAAACACTTGGTAAGACAATTGGATATCAGATACGTTTTCTAGTCTTAAATGCCTTTTATTTGAGTCCCATATTGTCGTGATTGGTGAACATATATATTTAATAGGTTTTGCGGTGGGGCGCCCCCCTAAGAACCCCATTCGAAATTTGAGTACCAAATTTTTATACCCTATACCACTACTGTGGTACAGGGTATTATAACTTAGTGCATATGTTTGTAACACCCAAAAGGAAGAGAAATAAACCCATAGATAAGTATACCGATCGATTCAGAATCACTTTCTGATTCGATTTAGCTATGTCCGTCCGTCTGTCTGTCTGTCCATGTTAATTTGTGCACAAACTACAGGTCGCAGTTTTCATCCGATCGTCTTCAAATTTGGTACAGGCATCTTTTTTGGCCTACAGACGAAGCCTATTGAAATTGGAAAAAATCGGATCAGATTTGGATATAGCTCCCATATATATGTTCGTCCGATTTGCAGAAATAATGCAATAAAGTGCTCATTTGTTAACCGATTCTCTAGAAATTTGGCAGGAAGGATTTTCTTATAACTCTCGACATTATTGGTGAATTTCATAGAAATCGGTTCAGATTTAGATATAGCTCCCATATATATGTTCGTCCGATTTGAAATAATACAGCAATAAAAAGGTCATTTGTTAACCGATTCTCTAGAAATTTGGCCAGAAGGATTTTCTTACAAATCTCGACAGTATTAGTGAATTTCATAGAAATCGGTTCAGATTTAGATATAGCTCTCATATATATACCTAGCCCGATTTTCACTTCTAGAGCCATTGCAAGCGCATTTATTGACCAATCTTGCCAAAATTTTGTACAACGCCCAACGCTCGACGACTACCACAATATCTGAGAAGTTTGCTTCAAATCGGTTCAGATTTGGATATAGCTTCCATATATATGTTCGTCCGATTTGCAGAAATAATGCAATAAAGTGCTCATTTGTTAACCGATTCTCTCGAAATTTGGCAGGAAGGATTTTCTTATAACCATCGACATTACTGGTGAATTTCATAGAAATCGGTGCAGATCTAGATATAGCTCTCATATATATACATAGCCCGATTTTCACTTCTAGAACCATTGCAAGCGCATTTATTGACCAATCTTCCCAAAATTTTGTACACCGCCTTCCTCGACCACTATTACAATATCTCAGAAGTTTGCTTCAAATCGGTTCAGATTTGGATATAGCTCCCATATATATGTTCGTCCGATTTGCAGAAATAATGCAATAAAGTGCTCATTTGTTAACCGATTCTCGTAAAATTTGGCAGGAAGGATTTTCTTATAACTATCGACATTATTGGTGAATTTCATAGAAATCGGTTCAGATTTAGATATAGCTCTCACAGATATACATAGCCCGATTTTCACTTCTAGAGCCATTGCAAGGGCATTTAATGACCAATTTTCCCAAAATTTTGTACAACGCCCAACGCTCGACGACTACGACAATATCTGAGAAGTTTGTTTCAAATCGGTTCAGATTTGGATATAGCTCCCATATATATGTTCGTCCGATTTGCAGAAATAATGCAATAAAGTGCTCATTTGTTAACCGATTCTCTAGAAATTTGGCAGGAAGGATTTTCTTATAACTCTCGACATTATTGGTGAATTTCATAGAAATCGGTTCAGATCTAGATATAGCTCTCATATATATACATAGCCCGATTTTCACTTCTAGAGCCATTGCAAGCGCATTTATTGACCAATCTTCCCAAATCTTTTGTACACCGCCTTCCTTGACCACTATTACAATATATGAAAAGTTTGCTCAAAATCGGTTCAGATTTGGATATAGCTTCCATATATATGTTCGTCCGATTTGCAGTAATTATGCAATAAAAAGGTCATTTGTTAACCGATTCTCTAGAAATTTGGCAAGAAGGATTTTCTTACAACTCTCGACAGTATTAGTGAATTTCATAGAAATCGGTTCAGATTTAGATATAGCTCTCATATATAAACATAGCCCGATTTTCACTTCTAGAGCCATTGCAAGCGCATTTATTGACCAATCTTCCCAAAATTTTGTACAACGCCCAACGCTCAACGACTACCACAGTATCTGAGAAGTTTGCTTCAAATCGGTTCAGATTTGGATATAGCTTCCATATATATGTTCGTCCGATTTGCAGAAATAATACAATAAAGTGCTCATTTGTTAACCGATTATCGTGAAATTTGGCAGAAAGGATTTTCTCTTGACTGTCAACATTACTAGAAATCGGTTCAGATTTAGATATAGCTCTCATTTATATGTTCGTCAGATTTTGGCTAATTTGCAATAATGTTGTCATTTGTCAAACGTAGTTATTAAAGATTGAACATATGCTCGAAATGTGATACGGATTGTTTAATAACCCATCTGAAAACTTCCGCCGAGGTCCATCAAAATTGGTTTAGAGTTGGATATAGCCCCCACATTGTACTTATACGGTAGGTGTAGGGTATTATATAGGCGGCATTGCCCGTCTTTTGCCCTTTCTTACTGGTTGTTTGTAGGTTACTATAAGAGATCATACAAAATTTCGTTCAAATCGCACCACCCATTTCCGAGATCTGGTGTTTCTCAAAATAGGGTAAGGGGGAGCGTCCGCTCCCCCTTTAGGATCATTATGCACCATCTGTAAACATTTCAAGAAAATTGGTTCAGCCATTTTTGAGTCTATACGGAACAGACAAACAAAGAAATAAACAAAAATTGATTTTTATATATAAGAAGAAGATTGCCATTATAATGTTTACGTCACTATTGAGATCTGAAGCGAAAGTGTATTTCAAAGCATGTCTCTAACCCAAAGAAATGAAAATCTTAATTTTTATTTAATTATTATTTTTAATGATTTGAGAATTGTGTCTAAGCATGGAAACACAGACAGCATTGATTTGATTTCGCCCAGTGTCTGCACTTGCTAATGTTACAATTTTCGTTGGCACTCATAAATAAAGTGTTGTTATTATTAATTAAGAATACTTAATGGAATGCTACAATCAGCATCGCATACGACTTGTAACAAAAACAACAGCAAAAAAACTGTCTCTCTGTTGATATGAGATATGTGTAGTGTGTGGTACATATCTTAGAGAACAGGGAATTCCATTGATAAGAGACCCCTTTAATGTCGAATGACTTATAAAAACTCCAGACCACAAAACAGAAATGTATTGGTGGTCAGCCAGAAGGTAACAACAAAACAAAAACGCAAGAATGTTGCCAATTGAAGGCCTTCTCTCACTCTCGAAGCTGTTATAGATTGTAGGTACTTTTTGTTTTGCAATGCTTTGTAATATTTGTTGTATTATTTTTTTAAGTTTCAGAGTTCAGGCTATTTCGAACCTGTATGTGTATGACAAAAACAAAAATGCAGTTGAATTGAAATATCGGAATGATATTGGCATTATAATGTTGTTTTCTTGTACCAACATATCTTATGCAACGATCAAT
>NC_081556.1:127703504-127923362 GCF_963082655.1 Stomoxys calcitrans
AAGTTTTGGAAGGGAACAAATAATTTTTTGGCCGATTTTCATCAAAAATGCAAATTTTTCGAAGTGATCACGAATTAACCTTAGTTTTGCTCTACGAGGCTTAGCTAAGGAGATATGCCCATTTTAAGTTTTGGAAGGAAAAATTTAATTTTTTGGCCGATTTTCATCAAAAATACTAATTTTTCGAAGTGATCGCGAATAAACCTTAGTTTTGCTCTACGATGCTTAGTTAAGGAGATATGGCCATTTTAAGTTTTGGAAGGGAAAATTTAATTTTTTGGCCGATTTTCATCAAAAATACTAATTTTTCGAAGTGATCACGAATTAACCTTAGTTTTGCTCTACGAGGCTTAGTTAAGGAGATATGGCCATTTTAAGTTTTGGAAGGGAACAATTAATTTTTTGGCCGATTTTCATCAAAAATGCAAATTTTTCGAGGTGATCACGAATTAACCTTAGTTTGGCTCTACAAGGCTTAGTTAAGGAGATATGGCCATTTTAAGTTTTGGAAGGAAAGAATTAATTTTTTGGCCGATTTTCTTTAAAAATGCAAATTTTTCGAGGTGATCACGAATTAACCTTAGTTTTGCTCTACGATGCTTAGTTAAGGAGATATGGCCATTTTAAGTTTTGGAAGGGAAAATTTAATTTTTTGGCCGATTTTATCAAAAATACTAATTTTTCGAAGTGATCACGAATTAACCTTAGTTTTGTTCTACGAGGCTTAGTTAAGGAGATATGCCCATTTTAAGTTTTGGAAGGAAAAAATTCACTTTTTTCCGATTTTCATTAAAAATGCTAATTTTTCGAAGTGATCACGAATTGACCTTAGTTTTGCTCTACGAGGCTTAGTTAAGGAGATATGCCCATTTTAAGTTTTGGAAGGAAAAAATTCACTTTTTTCCGATTTTCATTAAAAATGCTAATTTTTCGAAGTGATAACGAATTGACCTTAGTTTTGCTCTACGAGGCTTAGTTAAGGAGATATGGCCATTTTAAGTTTTGGAAGGGAACAATTCACTTTTTTGCCGATTTTCATCCAAAATGCTAATTTTTCGAAGTGATCACGAATTAACCTTAGTTTTGCTCTACGAGGCTTAGTTAAGGAGATATGCCCATTTTAAGTTTTGGAAGGAAAAAATTCACTTTTTTCCGATTTTCATTAAAAATGCTAATTTTTCGAAGTGATCACGAATTGACCTTAGTTTTGCTCTACGAGGCTTAGTTAAGGAGATATGGCCATTTTAAGTTTTGGAAGGGAACAATTAATTTTTTGGCCGATTTTCATCAAAAATGCAAATTTTTCGAAGTGATCACGAATTAACCTTAGTTTTGCTCTACGAGGCTCAGTTAAGGAGATATGGCCATTTTAAGTTTTGGAAGGAAAAAATTTACTTTTTTGCCGATTTTCATCAAAAATGCAAATTTTTCGAAGTGATCACGATTTAACCTTAGGTTTGCTCTACGAGGCTTAGTTAAGGAGATATGGCCATTTTAAGTTTTGGAAGGGAACAATTCACTTTTTTGCCGATTTTCATCCAAAATGCTAATTTTTCGAAGTGATCACGAATTGACCGTAGTTTTGCTCTACGAGGCTTAGTTAAGGAGATATGGCCTTTTTAAGTTTTGGAAGGGAACAATTAATTTTTTGGCCGATTTTCATCAAAAATGCAAATTTTTCGAAGTGACCACGAATTAACCTTAGTTTTGCTCTACGAGGCTTAGTTAAGGAGATATGCCCATTTTAAGTTTTGGAAGGAAAAAATTCACTTTTTTTCGATTTTCATTAAAAATGCTAATTTTTGGAAGTGATCACGAATTGACCTTAGTTTTGCTCTACGAGGCTTAGTTAAGGAGATATGGCCATTTTAAGTTTTGGAAGGGAACAATTCACTTTTTTGCCGATTTTCATCCAAAATGCTAATTTTTCGAAGTGATCACGAATTAACCTTAGTTTTGCTCTACGAGGCTTAGTTAAGGAGATATGGCCATTTTAAGTTTTGGAAGGAAAAAATTCACTTTTTGCCGATTTTCATCAAAAATGCTAATTTTTTGATTTGATCACGAATTGACCGTAGTTTTGCTCTACGAGGCTTAGTTAAGGAGATATGGCCTTTTTAAGTTTTGGAAGGGAACAATTAATTTTTTGGCCGATTTTCATCAAAAATGCAAATTTTTCGAAGTGATCACGAATTAACCTTAGTTTTGCTCTACGAGGCTTAGTTAAGGAGATATGCCCATTTTAAGTTTTGGAAGGAAAAAATTCACTTTTTTTCGATTTTCATTGAAAATGCTAATTTTTCGAAGTGATCACGAATTGACCTTAGTTTTGCTCTACGAGGCTTAGTTAAGGAGATATGGCCATTTTAAGTTTTGGAAGGGAACAATTCACTTTTTTGCCGATTTTCATCCAAAATGCTAATTTTTCGAAGTGATCACGAATTAACCTTAGTTTTGCTCTACGAGGCTTAGTTAAGGAGATATGGCCATTTTAAGTTTTGGAAGGAAAAAATTCACTTTCTTGCCGATTTTCATCAAAAATGCTAATTTTTCGAAGTGATCACGAATTGACTTAGACTTAGTTTTGCTCTACGAGGCTTAGTTAAGGAGATATGGCCATTTTAAGTTTTGGAAGGAAAAAATTCACTTTTTGCCGATTTTCATCAAATATGCAAATTTTTCAAAGTGATCACGAATTAACCTTAGTTTTGCTCTACGAGGCTTAGTTAAGGAGATATGGCCATTTTAATTAGTTTTGCTCTACGAGGCTTAGTTAAGGAGATATGGCCATTTTAAGTTTTGGAAGGGAACAATCAATTTTTTGCCGATTTTCATCAAAAATGCAAATTTTTCAAAGTGATCACGAATTAACCTTAGTTTTGATCTACGAGGCTCAGTTAAGGAGATATGGCCATTTTAAGTTTTGGAAGAAAAGAATTAATTTTTTGGCCGATTTTCATCAAAAATGCAAATTTTTCGAAGTGATGGCGAATTAACTTTAGTTTTGCTCTACGAGGCTTAGTTAAGGAGATATGGCCATTTTAAGTTGTGAAAGGGAACAATCAATTTTTTGGCCGATTTTCATCCAAAATGCAAATTTTTCGAAGTGATCATGAATTAACCTTAGTTTTGCTCTACGAGGCTTAGTTAAGGAGATATGGCCATTTTAAGTTTTGGAAGGAAAAAGTTCACTTTTTTGCCGATTTTCATCAAAAGTGCTAATTTTTTGAAGTGATCACAAATTGACCTTAGTTTTGCTCTACGAGGCTTAGTTAAGGAGATATGGCCATTTTAAGTTTTGGAAGGGAACAATTAATTTTTTGGCCGATTTTCATCAAAAATGCTTATTTTTCGAAGTGATCACGAATTAACCTTAGTTTTGCTCTACGAGGCTGAGTTAAGGAGATATGGCCATTTTAAGTTTTGGAAGGAAAAATTTAATTTTTTGGCCGATTTTCATCAAAAATACTAATTTTTCGAAGTGATCACGAATTAACCTTAGTTTTGCTCTACGAGGCTTAGTTAAGGAGATATGGCCATTTTAAGTTTTGGAAGGGAACAATTCACTTTTTTGCCGATTTTCATCAAAAATGCAAATTTTTCGAAGTGATCACGAATTAACCTTAGTTTTGCTCTACGAGGCTTAGTTAAGGAGATATGGCCATTTTAAGTTTTGGAAGGAAAAATTTAATTTTTTGGCCGATTTTCATCAAAAATACTAATTTTTCGAAGTGATCTCGAATTAACCTTAGTTTTGCTCTACAAGGCTTAGTTAAGGAGATATGGCCATTTTAAGTTTTGGAAGGAAAGAATAAATTTTTGGCCGATTTTCTTTAAAAATGCAAATTTTTCGAGGTGATCACGAATTAACCTTAGTTTTGCTCTACGATGCTTAGTTAAGGAGATATGGCCATTTTAAGTTTTGGAAGGGAAAATTTAATTTTTTGGCCGATTTTATCAAAAACACTAATTTTTCGAAGTGATCACGAATTAACCTTAGTTTTGCTCTACGAGGCTCAGTTAAGGAGATATGGCCATTTTAAGTTTTGGAAGGAAAAAATTTACTTTTTTGCCGATTTTCATCAAAAATACTAATTTTTCGAAGTGATCACGAATTAACCTTAGTTTTGCTCTACGAGGCTTAGTTAAGGAGATATGGCCATTTTAAGTTTTGGAAGGAAAGAATTAATTTTTTGGCCGATTTTCTTTAAAAATGCAAATTTTTCGAGGTGATCACGAATGAACCTTAGTTTTGCTCTACGAGGCTTAGTTAAGGAGATATGCCCATTTTAAATTTTGGAAGGGAAAATTTAATTTTTTGGCCGATTTTCATCAAAAATGCTAATTTTTCGAAGTGATCACGAATTAACCTTAGTTTTGCTCTACGAGGCTTAGTTAAGGAGATATGGCCATTTTAAGTTTTGGAAGGAAAGAATTCATTTTTCGGCCGATTTTCATCAAAAATGCTCATTTCTCGAAGTGATCACGAATTAACCTTAGTTTTGCTCTACGAGGCTTAGTTAAGGAGATATGGCCATTTTAAGTTTTGGAAGGAAAAAATTCATTTTTTTGCCGATTTTCATCAAAAATGCAAATTTTTCGAAGTGATCACGAATTGACAGTAGTTTTGCTCTACGAGGCTTAGTTAAGGAGATATGGCCATTTTAAGTTTTGGAAGGAAAGAATTCATTTTTTGGCCGATTTTCATCAAAAATGCTCATTTCTCGAAGTGATCACGAATTAACCTTAGTTTTGCTCTACGAGGCTTAGTTAAGGAGATATGGCCATTTTAAGTTTTGGAAGGAAAAAATTAATTTTTTGGCCGATTTTCATCAAAAATGCAAATTTTTCGAAGTGATCACGAATTAACTTTAGTTTTGCTCTACGAGGCTTAGTTAAGGAGATATGGACATTTTAAGTTTTGGAAGGGAACAATTAATTTTTTGGCCGATTTTCATCAAAAATGCAAATTTTTAGAAGTGATCACGTTTTTGCTCTACGAGGCTTAATTAAGGAGATATGCCCATTTTAAGTTTTGGAAGGAAAAATTTAATTTTTTGGCCGATTTTCATCAAAAATGCAAATTTTTCGAGGTGATCTCGAATTAACCTTAGTTTTTCTCTACGAGGCTTAGTTAAGGAGATATGGCCATTTTAAGTTTTGGAAGGAAAGAATTAATTTTTCGGCCGATTTTCATCAAAAATGCTCATTTCTCGAAGTGATCACGAATTAACCTTAGTTTTGCTCTACGAGGCTTAGTTAAGGAGATATGGCCATTTTAAGTTTTGGAAGGAAAAAATTCATTTTTTTGCCGATTTTCATCAAAAATGCAAATTTTTCGAAGTGATCACGAATTGACAGTAGTTTTGCTCTACGAGGCTTAGTTAAGGAGATATGGCCATTTTAAGTTTTGGAAGGAAAGAATTCATTTTTTGGCCGATTTTCATCAAAAATGCTCATTTCTCGAAGTGATCACGAATTAACCTTAGTTTTGCTCTACGAGGCTTAGTTAAGGAGATATGGCCATTTTAAGTTTTGGAAGGAAAAAATTCACTTTTTTGCCAATTTTCATGCAAAATGCAAATTTTTCGAAGTGATCACGAATTAACCTTAGTTTTGCTCTACGAGGCTTAGTTAAGGAGATATGGCCATTTTAAGTTTTGGAAGGAAAAAATTCACTTTTTCCCGATTTTGATCAAAATGCTAATTTTTCGAAGTGATCACGAATTAACCTTAGTTTTGCTCTACGAGGCTTAGTTAAGGAGATATGCCCATTTTAAGTTTTGGAAGGAAAAAATTTACTTTTTTGCCGATTTTGATCAAAAATACAAATTTTTCGAGGTGATCACGAATTAACCTTAGTTTTGCTCTACGAGGCTTAGTTAAGGAGATATGGCCATTTTAAGTTTTGGAAGGGAACAATTAATTATTTGGCCGATTTTCATCAAAAATGCAAATTTTTCGAGGTGATCACGAATTGACCTTAGTTTTGCTCTACGAGGCTTAGTTAAGGAGATATGGCCATTTTAAGTTTTGGAAGGAAAAAATTAACTTTTTTGCCGATTTTCATCAAAAATGCAAATTTTTAGAAGTGATCACGTTTTTGCTCTACGAGGCTTAATTAAGGAGATATGCCCATTTTAAGTTTTGGAAGGAAAAATTTAATTTTTTGGCCGATTTTCATCAAAAATGCAAATTTTTCGAGGTGATCTCGAATTAACCTTAGTTTTTCTCTACGAGGCTTAGTTAAGGAGATATGGCCATTTTAAGTTTTGGAAGGAAAGAATTAATTTTTTGGCCGATTTTCATCAAAAATGCAAATTTTTCGAAGTGATCACGAATTAACCTTAGTTTTGCTCTACGAGGCTTAGTTAAGGAGATATGGCCATTTTAAGTTTTGGAAGGGAAAATTTAATTTTTTGGCCAATTTTCATCAAAAATACTAATTTTTCGAAGCGATCATGAATTAACCTTAGTTTTGCTCTACGAGGCTTAGTTAAGGAGATATGGACATTTTAAGTTTTGGAAGGGAACAATTAATTTTTTGGCCGATTTTCATCAAAAATGCAAATTTTTCGAAGTGATCACGAATTAACCTTAGTTTTGCTCTACAAGGCTTAGTTAAGGAGATATGGCCATTTTAAGTTTTGGAAGGAAACAATTAATTTTTTGGCCGATTTTCATCAAAAATGCAAATTTTTCGAAGTGATCACGAATTAACTTTAGTTTTGCTCTACGAGGCTTAGTTAAGGAGATATGGACATTTTAAGTTTTGGAAGGGAACAATTAATTTTTTGGCCGATTTTCATCAAAAATGCAAATTTTTCGAAGTGATCATGAATTAACCTTAGTTTTGCTCTACGAGGCTTAGTTAAGGAGATATGGACATTTTAAGTTTTGGAAGGAAAGAATTAATTTTTTGGCCGATTTTCGTCAAAAATGCAAATTTTTCGAAGTGATCACGAATTGACCTTAGTTTTGCTCTACAAGGCGTAGTTAAGGAGATATGGCCATTTTAAGTTTTGGAAGGAAACAATTAATTTTTTTCATCAAAAGTGCTAATTTTTCGAAGTAATCACGAATTGACCTTAGTTTTGCTCTACGAGGCTTAGTTAAGGAGATTCGGCCATTTTAAGTTTTGGAAGGGAACAATTAATTTTTTGGCCGATTTTCATCCAAAATGCTAATTTTTCGAAGTGATCACGAATTAACCTTAGTTTTGCTCTACGAGGCTTAGTTAAGGAGATATGCCCATTTTAAGTTTTGGAAGGGATCAATTAATTTTTTGGCCGATTTTCATCCAAAATGCAAATTTTTTGAAGTGATCACGAATTAAACTTAGATTTGCAATACGAGGCTTAGTTAAGGAGATATGGCCATTTTAAGTTTTGGAAGGGAAAATTTAATTTTTTGGCCGATTTTCATCAAAAATACTAATTTTTCGAAGTGATCACGAATAAACCTTAGTTTTGCTCTGCGGGGCTTAGTTAAGGATATATGGCCATTTTAAGTTTTGGAAGGGATCAATTAATTTTTTGGCCGATTTTCATCAAAAATGCATATTTTTCGAAGTGATCACGAATTAACCTTAGTTTTGCTCTACAAGGCTTAGTTAAGGAGATATGGCCATTTTAAGTTTTGGAAGGGATCAATTAATTTTTTGGCCGATTTTCATCAAAAATGCATATTTTTCGAAGTGATCACGAATTAACCTTAGTTTTGCTCTACGAGGCTTTGTTAAGGAGATATGGCCATTTTAAGTTTTGGAAGGAAAATTTAATTTTTTGGCCGATTTTCATCAAAAATGCTAATTTTTCGAAGTGATCACGAATTAACCTTAGTTTTGCTCTACGAGGCTTAGTTAAGGAGATATAGCCATTTTAAGTTTTGGAAGGGAAAATTTAATTTTTTGGCCGATTTTCATCAAATATGCAAATTTTTCGAAGTGATCACGAATTGAACGTAGTTTTGCTCTACGAGGCTTAGTTAAGGAGATATGGCCATTTTAAGTTTTGGAAGGAAAAAATTCATTTTTTGCCGATTTTCATCAAATATGCAAATTTTTCGAAGTGATCACGAATTGAACGTAGTTTTGCTCTACGAGGCTTAGTTAAGGAGATATGGCCTTTTTAAGTTTTGGAAGGGAAAATTTAGTTTTTTGGCCGATTTTCATCAAAAATACTAATTTTTCGAAGTGATCGCGAATTAACCTTAGTTTTGCTCTACGAGGCTTAGTTAAGGAGATATGGCCATTTTTAATTTTGGAAGGAAAAAATTCACTTTTTTGGCCGATTTTCATCAAAAGTGCTAATTTTTCGAAGTGATCGCGAATTGACCGTAGTTTTGCTCTACGAGTCTTAGTTAAGGAGATATGGCCATTTTAAGTTTTGGAAGGAAACAAATAATTTTTTGGCCGATTTTCATCCAAAATGCATATTTTTCGAAGTGATCACGAATTAACCTTAGTTTTGCTCTACGAGGTTTATTTAGGGAGATATGGCCATTTTAAGTTTTAGAAAGAAAAAAATCACTTTTTGCCGATTTTCATCAAAAATTTAAATTTTTCGAAGGGATCACGAATTAACCTTAGTTTTGCTCTACGAGGCTTAGTTAAGGAGATATGGCCAATTTTATGTTTTGGAAGGAAACAATTCACTTTTTTGCCGATTTTCATCAAAAATGCTAATTTTTCGAAGTGATCACGAATTAACCTTAGTTTTGCTCTACGAGGCTTAGTTAAGGAGATATGGCCGTTTTAAGTTTTGGAAGGGAACAATTAATTTTTTGGCCGAATTTCAACAAAAATGCTAATTTTTCGAAGTGATCACGAATTAACCTTAGTTTTGCTCTACGAGGCTTAGATAAGGAGATATGGCCATTTTAAGTTTTGGAAGGAAAATTTAATTTTTTGGCCGATTTTCATCAAAAAAACTAATTTTTCGAAGTGATCATGAATTAACCTTAGTTTTGCTCTACGAGGCTTAGTTAAGGAGATATGGCCATTTTAAGTTTTGGAAGGGAAAATTTAATTTTTTGGCCAATTTTCATCAAAAATACTAATTTTTCGAAGCGATCATGAATTAACCTTAGTTTTGCTCTACGAGGCTTAGTTAAGGAGATATGGACATTTTAAGTTTTGGAAGGGAACAATTAATTTTTTGGCCGATTTTCATCAAAAATGCAAATTTTTCGAAGTGATCACGAATTAACCTTAGTTTTGCTCTACAAGGCTTAGTTAAGGAGATATGGCCATTTTAAGTTTTGGAAGGAAACAATTAATTTTTTGGCCGATTTTCATCAAAAATGCAAATTTTTCGAAGTGATCACGAATTAACTTTAGTTTTGCTCTACGAGGCTTAGTTAAGGAGATATGGACATTTTAAGTTTTGGAAGGGAACAATTAATTTTTTGGCCGATTTTCATCAAAAATGCAAATTTTTCGAAGTGATCATGAATTAACCTTAGTTTTGCTCTACGAGGCTTAGTTAAGGAGATATGGACATTTTAAGTTTTGGAAGGAAAGAATTAATTTTTTGGCCGATTTTCGTCAAAAATGCAAATTTTTCGAAGTGATCACGAATTGACCTTAGTTTTGCTCTACAAGGCGTAGTTAAGGAGATATGGCCATTTTAAGTTTTGGAAGGAAACAATTAATTTTTTTCATCAAAAGTGCTAATTTTTCGAAGTAATCACGAATTGACCTTAGTTTTGCTCTACGAGGCTTAGTTAAGGAGATTCGGCCATTTTAAGTTTTGGAAGGGAACAATTAATTTTTTGGCCGATTTTCATCCAAAATGCTAATTTTTCGAAGTGATCACGAATTAACCTTAGTTTTGCTCTACGAGGCTTAGTTAAGGAGATATGCCCATTTTAAGTTTTGGAAGGGATCAATTAATTTTTTGGCCGATTTTCATCCAAAATGCAAATTTTTTGAAGTGATCACGAATTAAACTTAGATTTGCAATACGAGGCTTAGTTAAGGAGATATGGCCATTTTAAGTTTTGGAAGGGAAAATTTAATTTTTTGGCCGATTTTCATCAAAAATACTAATTTTTCGAAGTGATCACGAATAAACCTTAGTTTTGCTCTGCGGGGCTTAGTTAAGGATATATGGCCATTTTAAGTTTTGGAAGGGATCAATTAATTTTTTGGCCGATTTTCATCAAAAATGCATATTTTTCGAAGTGATCACGAATTAACCTTAGTTTTGCTCTACAAGGCTTAGTTAAGGAGATATGGCCATTTTAAGTTTTGGAAGGGATCAATTAATTTTTTGGCCGATTTTCATCAAAAATGCATATTTTTCGAAGTGATCACGAATTAACCTTAGTTTTGCTCTACGAGGCTTTGTTAAGGAGATATGGCCATTTTAAGTTTTGGAAGGAAAATTTAATTTTTTGGCCGATTTTCATCAAAAATGCTAATTTTTCGAAGTGATCACGAATTAACCTTAGTTTTGCTCTACGAGGCTTAGTTAAGGAGATATAGCCATTTTAAGTTTTGGAAGGGAAAATTTAATTTTTTGGCCGATTTTCATCAAATATGCAAATTTTTCGAAGTGATCACGAATTGAACGTAGTTTTGCTCTACGAGGCTTAGTTAAGGAGATATGGCCATTTTAAGTTTTGGAAGGAAAAAATTCATTTTTTGCCGATTTTCATCAAATATGCAAATTTTTCGAAGTGATCACGAATTGAACGTAGTTTTGCTCTACGAGGCTTAGTTAAGGAGATATGGCCTTTTTAAGTTTTGGAAGGGAAAATTTAGTTTTTTGGCCGATTTTCATCAAAAATACTAATTTTTCGAAGTGATCGCGAATTAACCTTAGTTTTGCTCTACGAGGCTTAGTTAAGGAGATATGGCCATTTTTAATTTTGGAAGGAAAAAATTCACTTTTTTGGCCGATTTTCATCAAAAGTGCTAATTTTTCGAAGTGATCGCGAATTGACCGTAGTTTTGCTCTACGAGTCTTAGTTAAGGAGATATGGCCATTTTAAGTTTTGGAAGGAAACAAATAATTTTTTGGCCGATTTTCATCCAAAATGCATATTTTTCGAAGTGATCACGAATTAACCTTAGTTTTGCTCTACGAGGTTTATTTAGGGAGATATGGCCATTTTAAGTTTTAGAAAGAAAAAAATCACTTTTTGCCGATTTTCATCAAAAATTTAAATTTTTCGAAGGGATCACGAATTAACCTTAGTTTTGCTCTACGAGGCTTAGTTAAGGAGATATGGCCAATTTTATGTTTTGGAAGGAAACAATTCACTTTTTTGCCGATTTTCATCAAAAATGCTAATTTTTCGAAGTGATCACGAATTAACCTTAGTTTTGCTCTACGAGGCTTAGTTAAGGAGATATGGCCGTTTTAAGTTTTGGAAGGGAACAATTAATTTTTTGGCCGAATTTCAACAAAAATGCTAATTTTTCGAAGTGATCACGAATTAACCTTAGTTTTGCTCTACGAGGCTTAGATAAGGAGATATGGCCATTTTAAGTTTTGGAAGGAAAATTTAATTTTTTGGCCGATTTTCATCAAAAAAACTAATTTTTCGAAGTGATCACGAATTAACCTTAGTTTTGCACTACGAGGCTTAGTTAAGGAGATATGGCCATTTTAAGTTTTGGAAGGGAACAATCAATTTTTTGGCAGATTTTCATCAAAAATGCTAATTTTTCGAAGTGATCACGAATTAACCTTAGTTTTGCTCTACGAGGCTTAGTTAAGGAGATATGGCCATTTTAAGTTTTGGAAGGGAACAATCAAATTTCATCAAAAATGCTAATTTTTCGAAGTAATCACGAATTAACCTTAGTTTTGCTCTACGAGGCTTTGTTAAGGAGTTATGGGCATTTTAAGTTTTGGAAGAAAATAATTAATTTTTTGGCCGATTTTCATCAAAATTTTTCGAAGTGATCACGAATTAACCTTAGTTTTGCTCTACGAGGATTAGTTAAGGAGATATGGCCACTTAAAGTTTTGGAAGGGAACAATTAATTTTTTGGCCGATTTTCATCCAAAATGCTAATTTTTCGAAGTGATCACGAATTAACCTTAGTTTTGCTCTACGAGGCTTAGTTAAGGAGATATGGGCATGTTAAGTTTTGGAAGGGAAAATTTAATTTTTTGGCCGATTTGCGTCCAAAATGCTAATTTTTTGAAGTGATCACGAATTAACCTTAGTTTTGCTCTACGAGGCTTAGTTAAGGAGATATGGCCATTTTAAGTTTTGGAAGGGAACAATCAATTTTTCGGCCGATTTTCATCAAAAATGCTAATTTTTTAAAGTGATCACGAATTAACGTTATTTTTGCTCTACGAGGCTTAGTTAAGGAGATATGGCCATTTTAAGTTTTGGAAGGGAAAATTTAATTTTTTGGCCGATTTTCAACCAAAATGCTAATTTTTCGATGTGATCACGAATTAACCTTAGTTTTGCTCTACGAGGCTTAGTTAAGGAGATATGGCCATTTTAAGTTTTGGAAGGGAACAATTAATTTTTTGGCTGATTTTTATCAAAAATGCTAATTTTTCGAAGTGATCAAGAATTAATCTCAGTTTTGCTCTACGAGGCTTAGTTAAGGAGATATGGCCATTTTAAGTTTTGGAAGGGTACAATCAATTTTTCGGCTGATTTTCATCCAAAATGCAAATTTTTCGAAGTGATCACGAATTAACCTTCGTTTTGCTCTACGAGGCTTAGTTAAGGAGATATGGCCATTTTAAGTTTTGGAAGGGAACAATCAATTTTTTGGTCGATTTTCATCAAAAATGCAAATTTTTCGAAGTGATCACGAATAAACCTTAGGTTTGCTCTACGAGGCTTAGTTAAGGAGATATGGTCATTTTAAGTTTTGGAAGGAAAAATTTAATTTTTTGGCCGATTTTCATCCAAAATGCAAATTTTTGTAGTGATCACGAATTAACCTTAGTTTTGCTCTACGAGGCTTAGTTAAGGAGATATGGCCATTTTAAGTTTTGGAAGGAAAATTTAATTTTTTGGCCGATTTTCATCAAAAATACTAATTTTTAGAAGTGATCACGAATTTACCTTAGTTTTGCTCTACGAGGCTTAGTTAAGGAGATATGGCCATTTTAAGTTTTGGAAGGGAAAATTTAATTTTTTGGCCGATTTTCATCAAAAATGCTAATTTTTCGAAGTGATCACGAATTAACCTTAGTTTTGCTCTACGAGGCTTAGTTAAGGAGATATAGCCATTTTAAGTTTTGGAAGGGAAAATTTAATTTTTTGGCCGATTTTCATCAAAAATGCTAATTTTTCGAAGTGATCACGAATTGACCTTAGTTTTGCTCCACGAGGCTCAGTTAAGGAGATGTTGCCATTTTAAGTTTTGGAAGGGAAAATTTAACTTTTTGGCCGATTTTTATCAAAAATGCAAATTTTTCGAAGTGATCACGATTTAACCTTAGTTTTTCTCTACGAGGCTTAGTTAAGAAGATAAAGTTTTGGAAGGGAAAAATTAACTTTTTGACCGATTTTCATTCAAAATGCAAATTTTTCGAAGTGATCACGAACCTTAGTTTTGCTCTTCGAGGCTTAGTTAAGGAGATATGGCCATTTTAAGTTTTGGAAGGAAAAAATTCACTTTTTTGCCGATTGTTATCAAAAAAGCAAATTTTTCGAAGTGATCACGAATTAACCTTAGTTTTGCTCTACGAGGCTTAGTTAAGGAGATATTGCCATTTTAAGTTTTGGAAGGGAACAATTCACTTTTTTGCCGATTTTCATCAAAAATGCTTATTTTTCGAAGTGATCACGAATTAACCTTAGTTTTGCTCTACGAAGCTTAGTTAAGGAGATATGGCCATTTTAAGTTTTGGAAGGGAACAATTAATTTTTTGGGCGATTTTCATCAAAAATGCTAATTTTTCGAATTGATCACGAATAAACCTTATTTTTGCTCTACGAGGCGTAGTTAAGGAGATATGTCCATTTTAAGTTTTGGAAGGGAAAATTTGATTTTTTGGCCGATTTTCATCCAAAATGCTAATTTTTCGAAGTGATCACGAATTAACCTTAGTTTTGCTCTACGACGCTTAGTTAAGGAGATATGGTCATTTAAAGTTTTGGAAGGGAAAATTGAATTTATTGGCCGATTTCCATAAAAATGCTAATTTTTCGAAGTGATCACGAATAAACCTTATTTTTGCTCTACGAGGCTTAGTTAAGGACATATGGCCATTTTATGTTTTGAAAGGGAAAAATTCATTGTTTGGCTGATTTTCATCAAAAATGCAAATTTTTCGAAGTGATCACGAATTAACCTTAGTTTTGCTCTACGAGGCTTAGTTAAGGAGATATGGCCATTTTAAGTTTTTGGAAGGTGGTGGGTATCCATAGTTTGGCCTAGCTTAATGACTTTTTACTTGTTTTCTTTTATCCTTTGTTTGCTCACAAAAAAGATAGCGGCAAAGAAACTCGACAAATGCAATCCATGGTGTAGGGTATATAAGATTCGACCTTGGCGAACTTAGCATTCTTTTACGTTTTTATTATTTTTACTTATTGAAGTAAATTAAAAGATCCCTCATTCAGTTTGAGTTACTTCATTTCCTTGTTCTTTTTTTTGGCATTAATTATGAAAACAAGCTCCTTACCTTATAGATGATTATCTCTTGCTCATATATCACATGTCCTATGTCTTGCGGCAGGTAATGATATATTCGTTGGATAATACAAAAAATAGGACATTATTTCCATAGCACCAACTTGCTAAAAGGTTAATAACCTTAACTCAAGCCTTAGAGCAAGAAAAACAGAAGCAAAGTGAATTCGTTGGAATTGACAGTGGTTTAAGTTATTCTCTTTTAGCTATGATGGTGTCTAGTCGTTTTCCTTGAGCTTATGTTGTCACCACTTTCATGTCATCGGATTGCTTTTTTTCCTAGCTTCAGTTCATCCATCTACATCTCCTTCCATTCTAATGATTTGAATGTTGACGTAGTTTGTGTTGTGTGTGTGTGTGTTAGGTGCCTTAAGCTTTTTTCTCCCTAGTGGGCATGTACTTCCATCATAGATTAGATATAGTGGCGTAGAAGAACACAAATTTTTCAGATATTTAAAAAGAAAGTTTACGACTTTTCTTCCAGATCTCCTTTTCAAATCAAGATGCTCTTTGATTGTTGAATTTTTACAAATTGTTTTAAAAAGTGTTATTCCCCCAAAAATTCCTTAAAATTTAATATCTACGCCCTTGGCTTTTGATTAAAATATTATTGTGCATTGTATTCATTGTGTTGTGGTTGCCCGCTGTTCTAACGAGTCTTTTCCCACATATCCTTTCATTCCGTCCAAAAGAGTACTAACCTTAACCACATCAGCATGTTTATGTTGTTAATAGTTTTCGAAATCCTCGTTGCCTTCTTATCTTTTCAGCTTTCTCACTATCTGTTTCCGGCACTATAAAAACCCCCCATCTTTTCTTGGAGATTAATTTTATCATCTTTCAAGATATTTAGCATTTTATTTTGGCCGTTCTATTTCTTATACGCTTTCATAGCCCATTAATTTGTTGATAGGTTTTTATTGAATTTGTGTTTTTTTTCCTATGACTTGCACGCTTTTAATGAACTTAGTATCCGCTACGCTCGGCTGCGTTTCGTTGCCAAGCTATTTTCTCAGTGACGTCAAGATGGAAAATAAGCGACAGATAATTTGTGAAGAAGTCTCGTAAATTTATTGTTTCATCAAGAAAATATTTTTTTTTTATAATATTTTGTTTTGTTTGGTTCGCTTCAAGGTCATGTCATATATGACATCCTCTAAAGGGTGACATTGATTTTCTTTGTGAATATGCTTGTGGTAGTAGTAACTTGAAAATCAAATAATCTCAGTTAAATGGGACACTAAAAATACGCCTTTTTTTTGAGTCTGATGACGTCTTTGATGAAATTTAAACATATTTTTGTGGTTTGGAGGCGATTTAGAAAATTTCTTGTAAACATTTCTTAAAGCACACATGTCTATAATTGGCGCCCTCAAATAACCAATGGCCAACATTAGCGTCTATCCCAGGTTGGGAGGCTGGAAGATAGCGATACATGTGCGCCCCATGCGGTTGGGACGCCAGGCCAGTAACCTGCCCCCGGAAAATTATAAGGAAAACTCTGAGAATCTATAGAAACAGAATGGTAATAACGGACCCCCCTAACGATGACCATGCGATGGGGACGCTAGGCCAGTAACCTGCCCCCGAAAAATTATAAGAATAACTCTGAGAAACAATAGGAACAGAATAGTAATGACGGACCCCCCTAACGATGACACTTAGGTTAGGTTAGGTTGAAAAGAGGGTGCAGATATTAATCCGCGCCCATGCCACCCATGGACATACAACTAAGCCCCTAAGATGACACTTACTTGCTTTAATTAGCTATGACAGAACATTTGTTCCACTAGTCGAACGAAGAATAAGCGTTCCAAGCGCCTCAATCTTCTGCGCTCATTCTAAAATCTCTGACACTAAGTTTTGAGGTTTCTGCCTTCACTTGATCTTTCCATCGGGCTTTTGGTCTTCCCGGATAGAGTGTACCACAGTGTTTGCCTTCGAAAGACTTCTTTGCTGGAGCTTCTTCATCCATGACGACAACATGACCAAGCCAACGCAGCCATTGTATTTTGATGCGTGTAACTAAAATATCGTCTTCATACAGCTCGTGGCAAGCTGATAGATATATTTTACGAAGTATCTTTCTCTCAAATACTCCAAGAACTGCCTCATCTGCTTTCACAACTACCCATGCTTCAGAACCATATAACAGCACGGGTAGTATCAGTGTCTTGTATAGTGTAGTCTTCGTCCGTCGAGAGGTGGCCAAAACTGCTTACTTAGTCCAAAGTCACATCTGTTTGCCAGTATTATTCTTCGCTTTAGCTTAAAACTGGTGTCATTCGTTTCGGTTATGGCGGTGCCGAGGTAGATAAAGTTACCGACTATCTCAAAGTTGTGGTTTCTAACTTTCTCCATTTTCTTCATCTGCTCGGTTGTGCTAGGCTTTTTGAGAGTTGAAACCATCCATTTCGTCTTATCTCCATTTACTGTCAGACCCATTTTCACTGACTCTCTTTCGATTCTTTCAAAGACTGCAGTTACTACTTCCGGTGACCGACCTATGATATCGATATCGTCGGCATAGGTGAGTAGCATGTGCTCTCTTGTGATTAGTGTGAAATATCTATTCACATATGCATTTTCTTCTCCAACGATGACAGCCCACGCGAACTAAGAAAAGGACCATGAACTGCAGTATACTGACGAATTTATTGACGTCTATGACGCTGAGCGATTGGGTTCGAACCCTGGCAAGACCATCAGAAAAAATTTTCAGTGGTGGTTTTCCCCCTCCTAACGCTGGCGACATTTGTGAGGTACTATGCCATTTAAAAACTTCTCTCCAAAGAGGTGCCGCACTGCGGTACGCCGTTCGGACTCTGCTATAAAAAGAAGGCCCCTTATCGTTTGAGCTTAAAACTTGAATCGGGCTGCACTCATTGATATGTAAGAAGTTTGTACCAGTTCCTTAACGCAATGTTCATGGGCATATTTGCATTTGCATTATCGAGAGGAGAGTCTCAGTGAGGAGTCAGGTGGCACGGGCTCTTAATTTAATACTGAGGAGATGACAAGGCGAATTATTGGCGCCTTCAAATAACCAATGGCCAACATCAGCATCTGCTCCCAGGTTAGGGCGGCTGGAGGCGAGCATCGGATCTTGCAGAAAGCGCCTCGCCACAACCAGGGATACATGTGCAATCCCACAAAACCCGTTCGGTTGGCGCGCTGGGCCAGTAACCCGCCCTCGGAAAACTATGAGAACTTATATGAGAAACAAAGGAATAGTAAAAACGGACCCCGCCCCCCCCCCCCCCCCAACGTTGACGTCCCGAGCAAACGAAAAAAGGACTATGACTATCCACCTGATGTGTCCGCACTCTTTATGAAGAAGGTGCAGTATACGCGCTGGCGGATGTATTAAAGAAGTACAATGAAGATGTTACCGCCTTACAAGTAATGCGATGGACTGGGAGTGACGTCACTACAACACCAAACGGTGACGAACAATACTATAGTTGCCATAACACGAGGCATGAATTTTGCTGTGGATTTGAGGTTAGTCAGAGACTAAAACACCTTATCTCCAGGTTAGCTGCGGTGTATGAAAGGCTAGCCACAATCCGCATAAAAGCCAAATTCTTCAACATCAGCCTTATTTGTGCCTATGCACCGATGAAAGACAAGGACGAGCAGATCAAGGATATTTTCTACGAGCGCCTACAGAGAAAATGCCACAGCTGCTCCACCCATAAAATTGTTTTGGGAAATTGTAATGCGAAGATAGAGAAGGCAAATATCTTTGGTCCAACAGTCGAAAAATTTAGCTTTCACGAGATGACGTCCGATAATCGGTAGAAGCTAATATACTTCGCCGCTGCAAAAAAACATTGTGGTTTGCAGCAACAGATTTTAACATAAACCAAGTAAAATCGTGCTAAGTTCGGCCGTGTCTTATCTTATATACCCTCCACCATGGATCGCATTTGTCAAGTTCTTTGCCCGATATCTCTTTCCAGGACACCAAGGAACAAATTTTTACGTCAGATTTGTACTCTTCTTTTAAATACCTTTCATTTGATACCCATATTGCCCAAAGCTGTAAAAGTGTCCTGTTAGTTGGTGTTTTGGTTGGGTGTGGGATACACCCCATGACACTAAGGGAGCCATTTTTATGCCAAGTACGCACTCTACCTTTCATTTGATATCCATATTGTCCATACGGTAAACATGTCCGTTCTCGTGGGTTTTGGGATGGCGCGTCCCCCCAGTTATTTGACGCCAAAGTTTAACATCAATTTCGTGTTTTTGGGGTACCATAAGGCGGCATACACAATTTCGCTTAAATCGGTGCACACATCTCTATTTTTGGGGATAAGGGGGAGGGTTCGCCCCTTTTTGAAGCTATATCAAGATATATTCCGATTCGGACCATTAATGCATTGAATGTTCAACAACGTAGAGGTCATTGTGTAATATTTCATTCCATTCGGATAAGAATTGCGCCTTGTAGGGGCTCAAGAAGCAAATCGGGAGATCGGTTTTTATAGGAGCTGTAACAAGCTATAGATCGATTCAGACCATATTTGACACGTATGTAGAAGGTCATGGGAGAAGCCGTTGTACAAAATTTCAGCCAATTCGGGTGATAATTCCGCCTTCTAGCGGCTCAAGAAGTTAAGATCAGATATTGGTTGAGATATCAGGTTATGAACGGATTCGGACCATACTGAGCAGAGTTGTTGAAAGTCAATAGAAATTACATTACGCAAAATTTCAGCCACATCGGATAATAATTGAGCCCTCTAGCGGCAAAAAAGTCAAGATACGAGATCGGTTTGTATGAGAGCTATATCAGGTTATGAACCGATTTGAACCATACTTGGCACAGTTGTTCGAAGTTGGAAAAAGACACTTCATGCTAAATTTCAGCTAAATCGGATAAGAATAGCACCCTCTAGCGGCTTGAGAATACCTGGGGTCAATTTAATACCCGGGCCCGGTTTATATGGGAGCTATACCTCCACCCGATATCTATACTTCGATCTGATTTTGTTTGCCAGATTCGAAATCTGAATGTCCAATATGTCTGTTTGGGGGAGTTTTGGGGTTGGGGCGGCCCGATGGGTACTTAGACTCAAATTTTATTCCCATATTCGTATTCTACTCTCAATACCTTTCATTTGATACCTATATTGTCCCGATGGGTCCACTTTTGATTTTAAGTGGTGTTTTTGGGGTAACGGGAGAGGGACCACCCCCTTCTAATATCAACAAACGAAAAAGCCTTTTCCTCCTTCCTGACCATTTTCGTAATCTACTCCTGTCATGATCGTCAAATAAACCTATTTTAAGGGGTTTTGGGGCTGGGGCGGCCCCTCCAGGTACTTGGACCCAACTTTTATTATGAAATTCGTACTCTACTCTTGAATACCATTCAGTTGAGTCCCATATTGTCCCGATCGGTCCACTTTTATTTTTGGGTAGTACTTTTGGGGTAAGGGGGAGGGTCTGCCCCCCTCCCGATATCAAAAAATTATATAGCCTATGTTTCCTTTCAGACCAACCTACACAATCTGTGAAAATTGCCAGGTAATCGGTTCAGTCGTTTTTGAGTCTATACCGAACAAACAAACAAATACAAATTGAATTTTATGTATAAAATTTATGTAGTGTATCAAAAAGTAATCGTGAAAAAATGGGGTTTCAACGGTGAAAAGCGAACATAGTGCTAGCCATTAAGTACAAAAGAACAACAACTTCTTGTTTTTCTTCTTCTTACGTATTCGTCGAAATTTCTTTTGCCATTTTATCAACTTATTCGTTGTCAATATTAATTTTAATATATATTTTGCACATCTCTTGAAAAAATTCATTCGTTTGATATGAATTTCATGACGAAATTTTGCCCTAATCGTTTCCGCAATCCACCTTTATAAAAAACTTTTCCGTTTTATAACAGTTATAAGTACCTACATATATATGTACATGAATACATGGATATATAATATAACGTTACGTACTTACCCTTTATCTTTTTGAAAACAAGTTTGCATGGCACAGTTGCAAAAGAACAGTTGAATTTGCGAAGTCGTTAGAAATGTGGTCTGTGTATTCTCTTATTATTATTTTCACAAATAAAGCTGCACCATTCATTTAAAGATATAAACCCTTTGCATAAAAAATACAGTTCTGCATAACACTTAAGGTCTAATCGATTGAATTTTCTTATTTGCTATCATAACAGAACCATAACTTATGCTTGTTCTTTGTCACTTCATTCGTTCATTGTAGTCTCTCTCACACTCAAAAACACAATACACCAACAACAACAATGGAACACGCAAACAACCGACAACCGCAACAATAACAAGCGAACGAACACATATCAAAAGAAAAAAAATGCAAATCACTGCAGTTTGTATTTTCAACCAACATTTCACAAGAAATTAGCTGATTTCAAAGCATTTTTCGCCAAATTATACTTAGGGATATTAAAACCCATAACTTTTACTTTATTTTGCTAGGCATTAGGTATAATTTAAATGATTTCTTAACATTTTTCACAAGAATTATTAAGGACCCGAAAATTTTGCACGCGAACCGTTTAAAGTTTTGTTTACCACTAAATGACTTGTGGTGAATCCACGCATGGGAGAAAAGGAAAGCAAGTGAATGGCCAAAAAGATCAATGTTATTGTTGTTGTTCACATACAGTGGTGTAAATGTCACCACAGCAAGGTGGAGAAAGGGTTTGTTTTGTTGTATGCTTTTGTGTGGTGGTTTAATAACATAACATGCATGTTAGGCTTGTTTTATTTACGCATATACTCTACTATACCAAACACAACAAAAGTTTGAATGGTTTATGAAAATTACTGCTATTTAGTAAAACCATGATCTGGATAGATATTTACTGCAGTTAAGTGTAGTAAGTGTTCAGTTAGTATTGACATGGTATGTTTTCCACAAAAAGATGGTGGCTTATAAATAAATACATCTATTGTGAATGACTGAGGAGGGATAATGCTTATTATTGAAAACATAACGTTAAAAATTTTATTAAACTTCATTGTTTAAATGTGTTTACAAGCTTTATTCATGAAATTGACAAATAATCATACATTTCGCTCGAAATTTTTGACTGGTTGAGAAAAATTGTTGCCACCTGATGTCAAGTCAACATGTTTATTTTTTTCCTTAAGGGCTTACATTTGCAGAGCTTATATAAAACAAGGTTAATGTTGTAGGTTTATATATATTATAATAGATATCAAATCAAACGCTTCTCTAATTAAAATGAATTTTGTGCATCTATATATACAAAAATTAATCTGTATTTGTTTGTATGTTTGTAAATTCAGGGGTGTTAAATCCGGATTTAAGGCTCTCATCAGGTGATTTTATAAAGGGAAAACAGTCGATCCATTAAATCCGGATTTATAGAGCAGTGTAAACGGGTTTTACCATTTACAGCACATTTACATAAATATTTGTATGATTTGGATTAGGTTAGGTTGAAAAGAGGGTGCATACATTAATCTGCCCCATGCAATGGACATGGCCATACAGATAAGCATGTAATCGGATTGTTGTGTGCTCTAAAAACTATACAGTAACCACTAAAAAAAAATTTTAATTAAGAAATCCGTGTTACTTTCAAAATCCTTAATTGTTTTACAACTCCTCTAAGTTGGTTCATGTCTGGTATTGTGTCTGCAACTAAGTGCCGTTATCTGTTAGACGCCAATGCCGGGCAATAACAAAGGAAATGTTCCAACGTCTTATCATCTTCCCCGCATGCCCTACACTTGCTATCACTTACCGCACTGATTTTACATTAGTGAGCTCGCAGTCCTATGTGTACCGTTATGATACCAATAGCTATACTGACCTCCTTCTTATTTCCTTTCACTAATAGCCTTGCCTTCTCACGATCTGGATCCCCCGATAGGATTTTCGCCGTCACCGACCGCTTCGCTTTTCCACAATGTTGCATGCGCATTCGTCGCCCACTCTCTTAACTCGGACTGCATCGACTCGAAAGGCTTCGGGTTAACCAAGTTTATTGACGGCAGTCCTCTGGCCTTCACCGCCAAATCGACGGCCCTTACATTTCCGCTTACTCCGTTATTGACCGGCACCCAAACGATGTGTATTTTTCCATCCTCAGAGAAGGTTACAGAGGGGCAAACTTCTCACATATCAATAATTGCAGTCCGATTCAAGTTTAAGCTCAAAGATAAGGCCCCTGTTTCTAAGTGGACTGTTCGTGACCTTACCGTTCTGGTTGTTATTGCCCTTATGGCAATTTTACTGTCAGTAAAAATGTCGCTTCCTCGCATTAGCACCACACCACTTCACGCATTCCGTGATAGCCCGGATCTTTGCCTGCAGGACCGTTTTATGGTCAGGCAGTCTAAAACAGATCTCAGTCCCTGGGTTCTCAATGTAGACCCCAGACCCACTCTGTCCTCTAACTTTGATCCATGCTTGTGACATGATCTTCCAGATGGCAATACTAGGGTTCCGTCAATCCAAGACTGTGCCGATGCAGCAGTGTCCCGCACTCGATTTCAAGGTTCATCTCCGTTATCCGATTGGAAACCTCTTCCCTTCCTTCCAGGTTTCATATCGTCGCTTCCATTTTACCGCGATGGCATGAGCTGCTCCCATCCTCAATCCATTCTCCCATCGCCTTAAGTCTCATAGACGGAGTGGCTGCCTCACAATTAATCTGTATATCAATGGGTCGGATAGAATCTTGAATAGTCTTCAGTACCCTAGTGGGCGCGGTCCTTATCGCTCCGACTATACCAAGACAACATATTCTCTGAACCTGTTGTATATTTCTTTTTCTCCATAGCAGTCCACCAAACTACTGAGGCTTAAGTAAAAATCATGCTCCTGTAGAGCCAGTGGGCTATCCTCGGACTCAGGCCCCATTTCGAGCCTACGGCCCGTCTACATAGTGCCCAATATCTGTGAGCCTTCTTAGTACGCTCCTAAATTTGACACTTCCAATTCAGTTTCCTTCCTAGATCACACCTAAGTACTTGACCTTGTCAGATATCGAAATCGTCTTATTGAGGAAACCTGGTGCGTTAAATTGGCCCACCTTCGTCTTACTCATGAACAGGCATATTTCAGTCTTCTCTGGGTTAAACTTGGGGACCTCTGGGTCTAGCCCACTCATATGTTATCTGCAGGACCCTTTCGGCCCTTCTGCATAGCTGGTTCGGATCCTTACCTCTTAGAAGCATTATAACATCGTCTGCGTAGCAGACGGATTCAAATCCCTCCTCAGTGAGCATCCTTAATGGGTAATTTATGGTTGTCACCCATAGGAGAGGCGATAAAATGCCTTCTTGCCTGACCTAAATGGTTTGAAACTCCTCAAGCATTAGGGTGGAATTACTAAGTGCGCCCATTAAAAATGCAACTCTGCAAACAAATCCCACAAATGCAAAGCGCAGAAGTTAAACAATTTTTAAGCAAACGCTTATGCTTGCTTAAGCAATCAGATGCGTCTTCATAAGTTCTTTCGGTTAAGTTACATACCACGTGTCTTTTGCTGCTCATGAATTTCTTAAAATCAGCTTATTTATGTCATTTTCAATGTTAACTTCAATGACAATTGGCAAAAATGTGGTTTAAAAAAATTTTAATAAGAGAATTTCTCTAATGTACGGAGTTCAAAAGAATTTTGAGCAGTAATCATATTCAAATCATATCTTTTGCGCGCTGAAACGCGTTCAAAGTTGAGAAACCAACCTATTTTAATTTTTTTCTGACCAGCACGCGACATATGTAACTCCAACTTATGTTTTGTGCGCGTACTGTTAAAATTAATTGATTTAAAATTTACTCTGTCATTTACAATAGATGTATGCATACCATCAGTTGACCACATTTAATTGTGAATAGCATATCATGGCAATTGTGGTACTGTATGGAATACATTTTCACACAATACTCTCTGCAATGCACTGTGTAATGCTAAAATAAAACATGGCTGTAAAATATTTGTTTTAACTTTTCTCTGTCACTTCTTTGATTGGCCACATGGCTCAATTATTTCAAGGTTGTCTCATTTGTGCAACAGTGTTTTTGCCAACACACAAAGACATTTGTGTGCGTGTGTGTGTACGTGTGCGTATATTAACAAAAAATATTTTAGAAAGACAATAACAACAAAGAAAATGCAACTTAAATCTAACATCTAAACACCGTCTAATCAGGTCAAATGTTAATTGCTGTTCGGCTGAGGCAACCTCTAATGATTCAACCATGGATTGGTCACACTAATTTGAGAAAAACTTAAGCTGCCATTAGACGATATGACATGACGTATGTAATTTCAAAAACAGCAACTCTGAAAGTTGTACACATCGTGGGATACGTACGAAAAATTTAATATCACAAATGGAGTTTGGAATAAATATGTAAATTTTTCGTTTAAATCGAGCTTTTATTTAGTCGAACATACATACATATGCTTGTCTATAAAAAAAGTAAAATACATATGAGAATACATGCCGATTAGAGAGCGCTCTATTCGTATTCGAAGTACATACGACAGGTCTTATGAATACAAAAAGTGACATCTTAAATGTCATGTCTTATCGTCTAATGACAGCTTTACCAAGATAATGCAGTGAATATCAATCCAAAGAATTGTTGTTGACAATTTTCACTTCACCGTTTTGTAGGACAGGACTTTTATTCTATGATTTTTCTAAAGGTTGGTATTCTATTCTGCTTTCGGAATAGTCACTGAAATGTTTAATTGTTTCGCGAGCGAAATTTGACAGCGATAATTTGTTTTCATACCAAATACTTCTATTATTTGCACTTATGGTTTTATATTTTTTCGCAACTAAATAAAATAAAAGGAAAAAAACGAACCATTGAACCCAATAAAACAAATAAAAATAATGCCGACAATGGTTTCAAGCTTTGCCATTAAAATTTATTTTTGCGATTTACCTCACTATAAACAGAGTACTACTACGCCTTTGGTAGCATTCCGCCTGAAAAGCCTAACAGAATACTTAGCTTAAAAGCAAAACGCACCTACAGCCCTCTACATGCGTTGGGGTTACACATTGTGTGAACAACAACAACAATAGCGACAAACCAACCGAAAAGGGTGGATAAACTATTTGACCCATCAAAACAACAACAATAACATTGATCTCTTCGTTTTTTTACCTGCAATGCAAGTCATTCATATATTCACCACTCATTGGTCAGTGGTAAACAGAACATTAAATGGTACGCATGTAAAATGCCAACGTGCGGTATTAATTTTCTTAAAAACGTTATTGCATCCAACAAATGCATTATTAAAATAGTTCACAATAAAGCTAAAGTGATGAATTTGAATATTCCAATGTGTTATTTGCTAAAAAGTGCGTTAAAATCGGCTAATATTGTGCAAAGATATTGAGTGAAAAAGGAAATGGTAGTGATTTGCATTTTTTTTTAGCAAGTGTTCTTTCGTTTGTTGTGCTTTCAGTGGCCGGCTGTGTGTGTGTTCCATTGTTGTTGTTGTTGTCGTTGAGAGTGAGTTTGACTGCGAACTTTGAGAGTATATGAATAGAATTGAAAAGAGGAATGAGCTGAGAGAATCATAACAAAAAAAAAAAATCAACCATTTGGACATTGAGAAAAGTGTTTATTAAAATAAAGGCCTATATATTAAATTGTAATGCAAATGTTGTGAAGAATCTATAAACGTGTTTATTAAAATGTTATGATGGAGCATATAAGAATTCTAAATTATATTGATGAAGAATATCTCTTGAACCTACACCTGCAGATTTCAAGAAAGCTAAGGTAAGTAAGTAAAACATTTTTTATGGCATATAACTTTTTACAAATTTGTAAATCTGTATTCACAAAACTTAATGTAGCTTTGAGAGAGGTTTATTCGTTAGATTTCCTTTATAGAACTGCCAAATAAAACAATTTTAAGGCTTCATTAAGTTTTGTGAATACAGCCATTATTCTATATCAGTGTTGGGTGGTGGTGTGCGTAATATTTCCAAGCCCATGCGCTTATGTTCTTGTGCACTTGCGCAAATTTGTGCAATAGTGTGTGTATTTGCCGGCCACTGTTCTATAAGGTTGGTTGTTAACACTTATGTGCAAATTGGCTTGCGCAAATTAGTTTGTGCAAATTGGCTTGTGCAATCCATTATTATAAATTTCATGGTCACAAAAGAGTTTAAACAAAAGATTTTTATACCCACCATTGAAGGATGGGATTATATTAATTTTGTCATTCGATTTGCAACACATCGAAGTATCCATTTCCGACCCTATAAAGTATATGTATTCTTGATCGTCGTAAAAAACTAAGGCGACCTAGCTATGTTCGTCCGTCTGAAACTTTGCACAGATTATTTTATGTCCATAGGCAGCTTAAGTTCGAATATCGGCTATATCGGACTATATCTTGATATGGCCCCCATATAGACCGATCCGCCGATTTAAGATCTTAGGCCTATAAAAGCTACATTTATTATTCGATTTTGCTGAAATTTGGGACAGTGAGTTCTGTAAGGCCACTAGATATCCTCCTTCAATTTGGCCCCGATCCGTCCAGATTTGGGTATAAGTGCCATATAGACCGATCTCTCGACTTCAAGTTATGGTCCCATGAAAGGCGCATTTATTGTGCGATTTCGCTGAAATTGGGGACAGTAAGCTGTGTTATGGCCTAAAACATCCTTCTTCAATTTGGCCCAGATCGGTTCAGATTTGGATAGAGCTGCCATTTACACCGATTTAAGGTTTTGGGCCAATAAAAGACGCATTTAATGTCCGATGTCGCCGAAATTTTGGACAATGAGTTGTGTTAGGGCCTTCGACACTTTCTCCAATTTGGCACAGATCGGTCTAGATTTGGATATAGCTGCCATATAAACCGATCTCTCGATATAAGGTCTTGGGCTCATAAAAAGCGCATTTATTATACGATTTCGCCAAAATTTGGAACAGTGAGTTGCGTTAGTCCCTTCGACTTTCTGCAATTTGACCCAGATGGGTTTAGATTTTGATATAGCTGCCATATAGACCGATCACTCTATTTAAGGTTTTGGGTCCACAAAAGCCGCACTTATCGCCCGATGTCGCCAAAATTTGGGACAGTGAGTTGTGTTAGGCCCCTCGACATCTCGGTTTAGATTTGGATATAGCTGCCATATAAACCGATCACTCGATTTAAAGTCTTGGGCCCTTAAACGGCGCATTTATTGTCCGATGTCGCTGAAATTCGGGACAGTGAGTTGTGTTAGGCCCCTCGACATCTTTCTTCAATTTGGCCCAGATCGGTACAGATTTGAATATAGCTGCCATATAACCGATCTTTCGATTTAAGGTCTTGGACCCATAAAAGGCGCATTTATAATTCGATTTCACAGAAATTTGGGACAGTGAGCTGTGTTTGGCCAGTCGACATCCTTCTTCAATTTGGCTCAGGTTGGTTCAGATTTGGAGATAGCTGCCATATAGACCGATCTTTCGATTTAAGGTCTTGGTCTTGTCCGATTTCGCAGAAATTTGGGACAGTGAGTTGTGCTAGGCCTTCCGACATCCTTCTTCAATGTGGCCCAGATCGGTTCAGATTTGGATATTGCTGCCATTTAGATCGTTTCTCGATTTAAGTCTCGGGCCCATAAAAGGCGCATTTATAATCCAATTTCACAGAAATTTGGTACAGTGAGTTGGGTTAGGCCAATCGACATCCTTCTTCAATTTGGCTCAGGTTGGTTCAGATTTGGATATAGCTGCCATATAGACCGATCTTTCGATTTAAGGTTTTGGGCCCATAAAAGGCGCATTTACAATCTAATTTCGCAGAAATTTGGGACAGTAAGTTGTGTTAGGCCAGTCGACATCCTTCTTCAATTTGGCCCAGATTGGTTTAGATTTGAGTATAGCTGCCATATAGACCGATGTCTCGACTTAAGGCGCATTTATTGACCGATTTCGTTGAAATTTGGGACATTGAGTTGTGTTAGAGCCTTCGACATCCTTTTTCAGTTTGGCCCAGATTGGTTTAGATTTGTATATAGATGCCATATAGACCGATCTCTCGTCTTAGGGACTTGGGCTCATAAAAGACGTATTTATTGTCCGATTTCGCTGATATTTGGGACAGTAAGTTGTGTTAGGCCATTGGATATTCATCTTCAATTTGCCGCTCATCATTTGTCACACAGACCCTGATGTTGGCCATTGGTTATTTGATGGCACCAATAACTCACCTTGTCATCTCAAGTATCATTGGCACTCAGTATTTAATTAAGAGCCAGTGCCACCTGACTCCTCACTGAGACTCTCCTCTCGAAAATCGCTGACTGACCGCGGCCACATTTGCAGCTACTCCGCATAAAAACGGGGCTTTCCACAATCCGCAACCTGTGGATGCACCCGGAAGCTTTCAGCTAAGCATCCCGTGATAACGATGGACACCACACTACTCGGAGCTCAAAGTTGCAGCCTGTGTGGTGCTCATAGTTATCCCATGTCGGCCGGGATAAGACGGATTTGGGTTTGATTTTAGATAAATTTTTTTCGGAGAATTTTCTTATAATTTTATGTAGATTACGTTTTTGCAATACGGGTTTTAATTTTTTTTTTTTCAACCATACAATTCAACTCCCAATGTATAGCAAACGGAATGACAAAATGAATATACCCCCCTCTATTAGAAAGTAACAGCTATCCTTAAACTTTCAATAATTCTTCTAAACTAATTTAAATCCTACACCGCAGTCATTTGTTAACAGTTCCTTCAATGCCAAAGCCTGAAAATCCCTTTGCATGCCCCTCACTTAACCACCGAACACTGACGTTGCGGTATTTTTCCTCATTTAAAGACCATACAAAAATTTTAAAAGCCTATCGTTTATATTGAGTCATGGGTAGCATTCCTATTGATTTTTGTTTTATTATGCCAAGAAAATCACGCAACAAATAAAAACACAAAACTCTAAAAAGTTTTATTTGCCCTCTTGAAGTTTTCTTTGTTTTTTCAACTCGAGTCGACATGTGAACTTCTTTCTATATTTAAACCCAAATCAAAAGAGTCAAACTGGTGAATTCTTGCCAAAGGAAAGGCCAAAACCAAACATAAATTGTGTGACACAACAAAACATAGCAAACTCAAGATCGTCCTTTACAACATCTGCTAAGGAGGAGGTGGGGTAGACAATGCCAAAAAAGGAAGACTCTCTGGTTTTTTTTTGGGTGGAGGTTTGCCAGAAGTGGGGAATACATTTTTGATTTGATTTGTAACAAAGTCAATCAATGTAATTGACATCTACACTCATGCAAAGTTACACATGTTTGGCCGCTTCCCTTTTGGCCTCTAGCAAAAAGGGTCCAAACTTTTTCCATATTTGAACCTTAAACTGTTTTTATACCCACCACCGAAGGATGGGGGTATATTCATTTTGTCATTCCGTTTGCAACACATCGAAATATCCATTTCCGACCCTATAAAGTATATATATTCTTGATCAGCGTACAAATCTAAGACGATCTAGACATGTCCGTCCGTCTGTCCGTCTGTCTGTTGAAATCACGCTACAGTCTTTTAAAATAGAGATATTGAGCTGAAATTTTGCACAGATTCTTTTTTTGTTCATAAGCAGGTTAAGTTCGAAGATGGGCTATATCGGACTATATCTTGATATAGCCCCCATATAGAGCGATCCGCCGATTTAGAGTCTTAGCACCATAAAAGCCACATTTATTATCCGATTTTGTTGAAATTTGGGGCAGTGAGTTGTGTTAGGCCATTTGACATCCTTCGTCAATTTGACTTAGATCGGTCCAGATTTGGATATAGCTGCCATATAGACCGATCCTCCGATTTAGGGTCTAAGGCCCATAAAAGCCATATTTATTATCCGATTTCGCTGAAATTTGGGACAGTGAGTTGTGTTAGGCCCTTCGACATTCTTTGTCAATTTGGCCCAGATCGGTTCAGATTTGGATATAGCTGCCATATAGACCGATCCTCCGGTTAAGGGTCTTAGGCCCACAAAAGCCACATTTATTATCCGATTTTGCTGAAATTTGGGACAGTGAGTTGTGTTAGGCCCTTTGATATATTTCTTCAATTTGGTCCAGATCGGTTCAGATTTGGATATAGCTGCCATATAGACCGATTTCTTGATTTATGGTTTTGGTCCCATAAAATGCTCATTTATTGTCCCCTTGACATACTTCTGCAATATCGCACAGATCGGTCCAGATTTGGATATAGCTACCATATAGACCGATATCTAGGTTTTAGGTTTTGGGTCCATAAAAGACGCATTTATTGTCCAATGTCGCTGAAATTTGACACAGTGAGTTTGGTTTGGCTCTTCGACGTCCTTCTTCAATTTTGCCCAGATCGGTTCGGATTTGTATATAGCTGCCATATAGACCGATTTCTCGATTTAAGGTTTTGGGGCGCATAAAAGAGGCAATTATTGTCCGATTTTGCCGAAATTTGGGACAGTGCTTTGTGTTAGGCTTTTCGTCTTGTTTATGCAACTTGGCCCAAATCGGTCCAGATTTGGATGTAGCTGCCATGTAGACCGATATCTCGATTTAAAGTCCTGGCCCCATAAAAGGCGCATTTATAATCCGATTTCACTGAAATTTGACACAGTGACTTATGTTCGCCTTTTCGACATCCGTGTCGTATATAGTTCAGATCGGTATGAGGTATATGAGTATAAGGTATGAAATTTTCACCGAATTTTGATGAAAGGTGGTTTTCATATATACCCGAGGTGGTGGGTATCCAAAGTTCGGTCCGGCCGAACTTAACGCCTTTTTACTTGTTTTTTTTTTTTGTTTGTTTTTGGATTTGGTTCGCTACTCATGCTCAAAGTGAGTGTCATGGAAAAATGTGTTAACTTCAAATTGCTTTAAGGCACAGGCTGTCTATCCTTTTTTCGGCGTTTGAGCGTAATAGGGTGGAATGAACTTTGTGATAGAGGAAATGAGAAAGTCAAAATATTTGCTACATTTTCTTCAGTTAGTTCAGTTTCTTGTCTGTTTCGCACAGGGAATTTAACCAAGGATGCTTGGTGAGGCCACATAATATCTAAACGTTTTAAAGTTTTTGTTTGCAGGCCACCCTTTTATACAACACTTTTTTATATATGTGTGTGTGTGTGTATGCGCATTTTGCAGCAGACTTTCCAAAAGGGTGAACTTGGAACAAAAAGTTGCCCTTTTTATTTGCTATAAGGATAAATATTAACCGAGTCAATCATTCGTAGTTGCTCGTTTTTTTTTTCTATGGGTGGATGGTTTGTTATAAAAACCCTAAAAATGGCGAAATAGAAAAAAATCTTCCTTTAGACTTCTATACTGCTACCGACATTCATGTACTCATTTCACGCTTCCGCTTGTGGTCACATTTGTTGGTTGCCAACACTCTGTATTTTGGCCAAGGCTAAGTTCAAACTTTGGCTATTTGGGTTTTTATTCAAAAAATCAAACGACAAAAAAAATGCTTTTGGTTTTCTGTAATTTGTTGAGGTTATAGGGAGTGGATGGGAATGTACCAAAAACAGCATGTTAAGCTATGGCTGACTGCAGGGTGAAGAGCGTGAAAGTTGTTGCTGTTGTTGTAGGTCTGTGAGGTTATCATGTACACACTTCTATGACAACCGGACAAAAAGTTTTATTAAAAAAGTTTTTGATTAGGATAATTTTTTTCTTCTTTGGAGCTCTCCTGCTGCTCAGTTCTTTTCTTTTTTTTTTTGGCAAGGAATTTGTTAATTTTTGTCAGACAGTTTTTTTTTGGGATTGGGATACTCCCTTGTAATGAATGATTTATAGATTTCTTTAGAGATTTTTTTGTGGACTTTTCTGTTCCTGTTTTTTGGAGATGGGGGGTTTATTAGCGTTGTTACTTTATCAAATCATAACAACGGCAAAACAACATCAAACAATGTCATGATATTTGATGCTTAAATAATGTGATTTTGTAATATGGACATTTCATTAATTTGTAAGAAATTCCCTATTAATAATGAATATTAGAGAAACAAGGCCACCGTGGCGCAGAGTTTTGTGTGTCCTATTACGACGCTGAACGTCTGAGTACGAATCCTGGAGAGATCGCCAGGAAAGTTTTTTTTTATAATGGTGGTTATTAGGGTGATGATTTTTTGACTTTTTTTCTTAAAAATCATTTCCTGTTGTAAGAATGACGGAACTTTTGCCTACTAATGACTAAAATAACGTCTATTATATTCAAATATAAAAAAAGCTAAGTTCGCCTGGGCCGAATCTTGGCTACCCACTACCATGTACTCCGCTTAAAATTTGCCCTTATTAACTGAGTTTGTATATGAATTATGTCGATGTCAAGAAGTCGTATCGGGATATCGGTGTACTTAGAGGGGCCTATATCACCATATTGATCCATGCGGATAAAACTTGGCACTGAGGATTTTGAGTAAAATTTCAGCCAAATTGAAAATGAAAAAATTTTAACGGCTGAAGAAGTCAAATTCGGGGATCGGTTTATGAGGGGGCTAAATTTGGTTATAGACCGATTCGGATCATACGTGGCCTGGAGGTTGGAAGTCATATCGCAAGTCTTTTATCCGAATCGTAGCCAAATCAGGTACAAATTTTGGCTTTTAAGGACTGAAGGAGGCAAATTCGGGGATCGGTTTATATGGGGGCCATATATGGGGTTGCCCAAAATGTAATTGCGGATTTTTCATATAGTCGGCGTTGAAAAATTTTTTCACAGCTTTCTTTCTTCTGTCAGTTATCAGCTGTTACTTTTAGCTTGCTTTAGAAAAAAAGTGCAAAAAATGTATATTTGATTAAAGTTCATTCTAAGTTTTATTAAAAATGCATTTACTTTCTTTTAAAAAATCCGCAATTACTTTTTGGGCCACCCAATATATTTATAGCCTGATTCATATCTGCCATGGATGTTGGAAGTCATAACACAAATCTTTGATCCAAATTGCAGCCAATTCGGAAGAAAATTGAGGCTTTTAAGGGCTGAAGAAGTCAAATTCGGGGATCGGTTTATATGGGGGCCATATTTGTTTATAGCCCGATTCGGATCATACCTGCCATGGATATTGGAAGTCATAGTTCAAATTTTTGATCAAAATTTCAGTCATATTGTATGAAAATTGAGGCTTCTAAGGGCTCAAGAAGTCAAATCAGGGGATCGGTTCATATGGGGGCTATATCTGTTTATAGACCGATTCGGATAATACATGGTACAGATGTTGAAAGTCATAACACAAGTGTTTGTTCCAAATTTCTGCCAAATCGGATGAAAACTGAGGCTTCTAAGGGCTCAAGAAGTCAAATCAGGGGATCGGTTTATATGGGGGCTATGTCTGTTTACAGATCGATTCGAATCAAAGCTGGCACGGATATTGGGAGTCATAACACAAGTGTTTGTTCCAAATTTCTGCCAAATCGGATGAAAACTGAGGCTTCTAAGGGCTCAAGAAGTCAAATCGGGGGATCGGTTCATATGGGGGCTATATCTGTTTACAGATCGATGCGAATCAAAGCTGGCACGGATGTTGGGAGTCATAACATAAGTCGTTGTTTCAAATTGCAGCAACATCGGTTGAAAATTGAGGCTTCTAAGGGCTCAAGACATTATATCCGGGGAATCGGTTTATAAGGGGGCTATATCTGTTTTAAACCGATTCGGATCATACTTGGCAGGGATATTTGAAGTTAGAACTCAAGTTTTTGTTCCAAAATTCAATCAATTCGGATGAAAATTGAGGCTTCTAAGAGCTCAAGAAGTCAAATTCGGGAATAGGTTTATAAGGGGGCGATATCTGTTTTAAACCGAATCTGATCATACTTGGCATGGATATTTGAAGTTAGAACTCAAGTTTTTGTTCCAAAATTCAGTCAAATCGGTCGAAAATTGTGGGTTCTAGCGGATCAAGAAGTCAAATCCGGGAATCGGTTTATATGGGGGCTATATGTGTTTATAAATCGATTCGGATCATACTAAGAATGGAAGTTGAAAGTCTTTGGGCCAAATTTGATAAGAATTCAGGTTTCAGGTTTATATGGGCAGCCTTCAGAAATGTCAAAACTCAGATTAAGGAAACAGGCGACTGGAGAGACGACATGGAGCTTCTCTTCTTCTTCATTCGTGTTTTCCATCATTTCACTGAGAGGAGTGAATTCCCTTTTGTAAAGTTTAAGCAGACACCAAACATCCGTAATGCACGCGCGCAATCTCGTGCCACTCTAACTCTTCTTGGGTTTATTCTGAGCCCGCAACAGGTCACTAGTTCAGTAGTCAATTGTTTTGCGCTGAATATTTGGAATGACTAGCCAAAAGCTCTCAAATACTTGAATTACACTGGAAAAAGTTTATACCCCAAACAACATTGAACTGGTTGTTGTAGCAGTGTGTTCTACACTGAGGCGGCAGCCCTTGCCGATATAGGAATCCATCGGGACAATCCGGTACATACAACCGGCTGCTATGGGATTGTGGAATAGCACGGCCAGCCCCGAATCCGATAAACTTCCGTAATAAGTTGGAGGCCGCCGTAGCGCATAGGTTAACATCCGTAATGCACGCGCGCAATCTCGTGCCACTCTAACTCTTCTTGGGTTTATTCTGAGCCCGCAACAGGTCACTAGTTCAGTAGTCAATTGTTTTGCGCTGCATATTTGGAATGACTAGCCAAAAGCTCTCAAATACTTGAATTACACTGGAAAAAGTTTATACCCCAAACAACATTGAACTGGTTGTTGTGGCAGTGTGTTTTACACTGAGGCGGCAGCCCTTGCCGATATAGGAATCCATCGGGACAATCCGGTACATACAACCGGCTGCTATGGGATTGTGGAATAGCACGGCCAGCCCCGAATCCGATAAACTTCCGTAATAAGTTGGAGGCCGCCGTAGCGCATAGGTTAGCATGTCTGCCTACGACGCTGAACGCCCGGGTTCGTATCCTGGCGAGACTATCAGAAAAAAATGTTCAGTGCTGGTTTTCCCCTCCTAATGCTGCCAACATGTAAAACATGTCATGTAAAACATACCATGTAAAATTTCTCTCCAAAGTGGTGTCACACTGTGACACGCCGTTCGGATTCGGCTATAAAAAGGAGGCCCCTTATAATTGAGCTTAAAATTGAATCGGACTGCACTCATTGATATGTGAGAAGTTTGCCTCTGTTCCTTAGTGGAATGTCCATGGGCAAAATTTGCATTTGCAATAAGTTAAAAACCAACTGCCTCATACAAAATTTCATACAGATCTGATAAGAATTGCGCCCTCTAGTGGTTGAAGAAGTCAAGACCCTAGATCCGATAATATGGGAGCTACATGAGGTTATGAACCGATTTGATCCATACATAGTACAGTTGTTGATGGTCAAACCAAAACAGTCATGGTAAATTTAAGCCAAATCGAATAATAATTGCGCCCTCTAGCGGCTTAAGAATTTAAAATTCGGAATCGATTTATATGGGAGCTATATCAGGTTATGAACTGACTTGTACCATACTTGGCACAGTAGTTTGAAGTTTTAACAAAACACTTCATGCAAAATTCCAACCAAATCGTTTTATAATTGCGCCCTCTAGCGGCTCAAGAAGGCAAGATCCGAGATCGATTTTATGGGAGCTTTATATGAGTTTATAAACCGATTTAGACCATACTTAGCGGAATTATTGGAAGCAAAACCAAAACACTTCGGGCAAAATTTCAGCCAAATCGGATAATAATTGCTCCCTCTAGAGGCTCAAGAAGTTAAAATCTAGGATCGGTTTATAGGTCAGCTATATCAAAACATGGATCGATATAGCCCATTTAAAATTCCAAACGACTCACAGTAATGGGAAATAGTCGTGCAAAATTTCAAGCGCCTAGCTTTATTCCTTCGAGTTAGTGAACTTTCGACAGGCGGAGAGACGCACGGCCAGAGCTTTGTGGGGTCTGAAATCAATATATCAATGTGTAAAGGGAATGACAAAATTAGAATACCCCGTCTTGTGATGGAGGGTATAAAAAACGATGTAAGACCTCACGATGTAAGACGAAACAGATCACAACAAGATCACTTAGATCGCAGAGGAATGGCCTCCCCAGAGAGAAGAGCCTGCGTTCCTGCAGACCCGGACATGAACACAGCAAATGCTCGATAGTCTCCTCCTCGTCCTTATCAAGACAAATTCACACCCCTCAGAAGTCATTGTGTGGCCTATGTGGCATAGTGTCCGATTATGATCCTTGCCAATGTGCTCAGCGACCTCTTATCGAACGCCACAAACGCCTTCATCCTCCTCCTGTCGGTGGCACGGCCAGAGTGCTTTAGCTATCCGGTAACCATCAGAAGAGTCCTAAGTTGACACCGATCGCGCTCTGGCTATCTTATCTTATATGTTTAGTAGTTCGACAAATGACACGTAAGCAAGACCGGTAATTGGTTCGCCCGGCACTGACGAACCCTTCCTGGCGCATTCATCTGCCCCTTCGTTTCTAGGAATCCCTTCATATCCAGGAAACCATGTCAGTGACACATCGTGGACCCGGAGCATATCCAGGGACTCCAAACCATCCGCCACACCCCTCAACCTCACCGTCCCCGTCCTCGCGCTCTGGCCATCTCATCTAATATGTTTAGTAGTTCGACAAATGGCACGTAAGCAAGACCGGTGATTGGTTCGCCCGGCGCCCCTTCGTTTCCAGGAATCCCTTCATATCCAGGAAATCATATCAGTGACAAATCGTGCACCCAGAACCCATCCTGGGTCCAGGAACCCATCCACCGTCCTCAAACCCAAGGCCTTGAGCGCCACCATACTGTCCACATAAATCCTGAGTTTTGAGGGCGGTATATCCCTTACCAGAATGTCTCTTGCGGCTGTTGAAACGGCACATCGCTTTGCCGGAAAGACCGTATATTCCTCCGGTAGTCTCAGAGACATTCCGATGTTGAGTGGGTCAGAGTAGACCCCTAATCCACTCCCTAACTCCACTTTGGAGCCATCTGTGAAGATCTCGGTCTTATCTCCCTCAAACTCAGCATTCATCCTTCATTCATCTCACCCGGGAAAACGAATTCTGAATGCCTTTACTTCAATCGGTACCGGTGTCAGATAGTCAGAGATCCTCCTCAGTCTACCCTCCGCATCAATAGCATCCACAATGTAATTGTGGCCGCAACTGTCTTCCTTCAGCATTGAAGCGTGACCTTGGCGGCACATTTCCGAATATAGACCCCAATGGGCTGTTTATCTAGCATCGACTCCAGACCTGCCTGCGTTGCGAATCTCATTGCCCCTGTGACTCCTACGCAGGCAGTCTTTGGACCTTCTCGAACGCCCTCGTATGAGTTCTCTTCTCCACAGCCCTCCACAATTCCAGTTCCCCATAGGTCAGTACTGGTCTCACAATGGCCATATGCATCCGATAAATCATCTTAGGGGCTACCCCCTCTTCCTACCGAAGATCATCCTGCAGGAATAAAAAGCGCAGAGTGTCCTACGGCTCCTTTCCTCAGTATTCCTCTGCCAGAATAGCTACGAATCAAGGGCTATGTCAAGGTATTTCGCCTCCTTCGACAGCAGCAGAGTGACTTTGCCCAAGTACGGAAATCTGAACTCTGGTGTCTTGTATCTGCGAGTGAAAAGCACCAGCTCCGTCTTCCTTGGATTGCAGGAGTAAAAAGCGCACCTTCTCGAACGCCCTCGTATGAGTTCTCTTCTCCACAGCCCTCCACAATTCCAGTTCCCCATAGGTCAGTACTGGTCTCACAATAGCCATATGCATCCGATAAATCATCTTAGGGGCTACCCCCTCTTCCTACCGAAGATCATCCTGCAGGAGTAAAAAGCGCACAGTGTCCTACGGCTCCATTCCTCAGTATTCCTCTGCCAGAATAGCTACGAATCAAGGGCTATGTCAAGGTATTTCGCCTCCTTCGACAGCAGCAGAGTGACTTTGCCCAAGTACGGAAATCTGAACTCTGGTGTCTTGTATCTGCGAGTGAAAAGCACCAGCTCCGTCTTCCTTGGGTTGCAGGAGTAAAAAGCGCACAGTGCCCTACGGCTTCTTTCTTCCTTATTCCTCTGCCAGAATAGCTTAGAAACGAGGGATATGTCAAGGTACTTCGCCTCCTTCGAAAGTAGCAGAGTGACTCCGCCCAAGTAAGGAAATCTTAACTCCGGTATCTTGTATCCGCGGGTGAAGAGCACCTGCTCCGTCTTCCTTGGTTTGCTCCTCAACTCAGTTCTGGTGGACCATCGCGACAATCTCTCCAGTGACCTTTCCATGATCTCGCTAATCGTCGACAGAAATTTGCCTAGGACCAGCAACACAACGTCGTTTGCATAAGCGATTATCTTCTTGCCGCCTCTTAATATCCTGCTGGAGAAGATTATACGAGATGCAGATGTGAATAGATATGGGATGCTACTTCAAGAAACCTGAATAACCGGAAGTAGTTACTGTAGCCTTTGATAGAATCAGAAAATAATCAGGTAAAGTGGGTCTGGTAGTTAATGGAGATAAGACAAAATGAATGGTATCAACTCCTAAAACGCTTGGTACAACCGAACAAATAAAGAAAATGGAGAAAGTTGGAAACCCCGACTTTGAGATAGCTAACAACTTTTTCTACCTCGGCACCATCGTAACCGAAATCACCAGGCAAACAGATGCCACTTTGAATTAAGCAAGCGGTTAACGTATTAACAAGGCAATGATGGTACCGGTTTTGTTAAAGGGTTCCGAGACATGGGTACTTGTGAAAGCAGACGAGGTAGTTCTTGGAGTGTTTGAGAGAGAGATTCTTCGTAAGATTTATGTACCAGTTTGGTTAATGGAGAATATCGCTAATGGGACAAATGTTCAGTAATAGCCGATTAAGGCAAGTAAAGTGCAATATATTTTCCATTCTTTCAAGGCATCCTTGAATTAAGCTAGCGGTTTAGAAGCAAGGACACCCTTCGACAGACAAAAATTACACTAACAAGGCAATGATGCTACCGGTTTTGTTAAAAGGTTCCGAGACATGGGTACTTGTGAAAGCAGACGAGGTAGTGCTTGGAGTGTTTGAGAGAGAGATTCTTCGTAAGATTTATGAATTTATGGGTTTCGTTAAAGGGTTCCGAGACATGGGTACTTGTGAAAGCAGACGAGGTAGTTCTTGGAGTGTTTGAGAGAGAGAGATTCTTCGTAAGATTTATGTACCAGTTTGGTTAATGGAGAATATCGCTAATGGGACAAATGTTCAGTCATAGCCGATTAAGGCAAGTAAAGCGCAATATATTTTCCATTCTTTCAAGTCATCCTTGAATTAAGCTAGCGGTTTAGAAGCAAGGACACCCTTCGACAGAGAAAAATTACACTAACAAGGCAATGATGCTACCGGTTTTGTTAAAGGGTTCCGAGACATGGGTAATTGTGAAAGCAGACGAGGTAGTGCTTGGAGTGTTTGAGAGAGATTCGTCGTAAGATTTATGGACCACAAATGTTCAGTCATAGCCGATTGAAGCCACTAAAGTGCAATAAATTTTCCATCCTTTCCGGTCTTCCTAAGAATATGCATTTTTAAATTTCAATACCATGCAATTTCAAAGGAATCCAATTAACTTTAAATATTGTTTGGCTATTTAATCCAAAATGAAATTTTCCCATGAAAATTTCAAAGTTTTTTCATTAGTGAAGCCTCTTCGCAGTATTTCAGTTTGGTAGCACAATAAAAAAATATCCAATAGTAATTTGCTCACACAGCCTTTGTCAATGATTTTTGCAATGAATTTGATGTTCATAACCAATGACAAAAATTTTGGCAAATACAAGACCTTGTATTTATCGATGACAATTTTAACAAGAGAAAAACCAAAGAAAATCCAATAAATTATGAGGATTTTTACGACTTTAATGCTTGCGCGTATTGTACATTGATTATTGTTGCTACGACACAAGGCTTATCTTCATTTGCGCTAACAAAGCCATAAATTATCATCTTAATGTTCATCACATCCTCTCGTATGAAGGAAATTTAGAAACTTATGAGTTGAGATTAAAGGAAAAATTATTGGCCGCCTGTGTTGTGTAGTGGTGAGAATTTAATCATAACGTGATCTGAAAGAATTTGGCAAATAAACATAAGATTAAAGTCTTACAAGTCTTATTAAAGTGTTGATAATGAAGGGGAAAGGTTGACAAGTAAAAAGGTGCTAAGTTTGCGCAGGTCGAATAGACTATCGAACTTAGTCGAAAGGCCTATGGGTACTTTACGTACAAAAATTCTGCTAAATCAGAAAAAAATCAGTAAGCAAAGTCAAAAATCGGTCAGTGCCGACAAAATCATACCCTACACCTACCCTATAAGTATAGATGATTAAGAGCTGTGCGCTCTAAACAAGCCTATTACTGGCTTAGGTGTATGTCCATAGTGTCATGGGGCGGATTAATATTCGCACCCGCTAGATCATGTAGGGTTGCCCAAAAAGTAATTGCGGATTTTTTAAAAGAAAGTAAATGCATTTTTGATAAAACTTAGAATGAACTTTAATCAAATATACTTTTTTTACACTTTTTTTCTAAAGCAAGCTAAAAGTAACAGCTGATAATTGACAGAAGAAAGAATACAATTACAGAGTCACAAGCTGTGAAAAAATTTGTCAACGCCGACCATATGAAAAATCCGCAATTACTTTTTGGGCAACCCAATAGATCTACCTTAAGGCTTCTGGGCGGTGGATATCTATCCACAAGATGATGATTTGGATGGTCTCTACGACAACAGCCCAAAAGGTATTGTTTAGACAGCATGTAGTTATGTCTTCGCACTGGTAGGATTTTTGTCTCCTGATGGAGGTGGTCCACATGAGAACTGAGGACACAGCCCGTTACAGTTTGGAGGGCGGCATTCTGACACATCTGAATATTATTCCACTGTGTGTCACAAAGTTGACGAGACCACACTGACGCTGCATAACTTACCACAGACCGGCCAATTGCTTTGTATGTGGTCAACAGGGTTTCTTTGTCTGCAGTTGCCAGCAAGTAACTTGAGGACCTTGCTTTCTACTTTTGACTTTATCGCAAATTGCTGTGGCATATGCTGAAAATGTGTAAGAGTAGTCAAATGTGACGCCAAGTATTTTAGGACACTTGATGGTCGGAATCATTTCCCCATCGACCATCACAGTCAGCTCAGTATTCACCTCAAGCGTATTTGTAGTGAACAATGTGGCTGAAGATTTGGTGGCGGATATCTTCAAATTTTTTGCAGCGAAATATGAGGCAAGCTCGTTGAGGTAGACGTTCAATCTATCGCAGATGTTATCAATGGGTGGGGGGCTTGATGCCATGATCGTATAATCATCCGCATATGATACGATCTTTATGGCGTCTGGAGGGGGTGGAATGGAGGATAGGTGGAGGTTGAACAGTGCCCGAGATATCACCCCCACCTTAGGGAACTCCCTGTTTCGCTCTACGGTGTGTCGACTTCTTATCCCTAAATTCCACAAATGACTGGCGACCACCGGCCTGGCTGGAGGGATGTGTTGGCGATGTCCTCAAATAATTTGGCATGGCTGACCGTGTCGAATGCCTTCGATAGGTCCAGTGCCACAAGGCCCCCACTATCACATGGCCTGGGCCGATTGAAGCCACGGCAAATGTGTGCGGTGATGGCATGCAAAGCTGTTGTTGTGCTGTGCAGTCTTCGAAATCCATGTTGATGATCCACTTCTTATCCCTAAATTCCACAAATGACTGGCGACCACACTGATAATTTGTGACCCATCGTTTCGGGGCTGGCTGGAGGGACGTGTTAGTGATGTCCTCAAATAATTTGGCATGACTGACCGTGTCGAATGCCTTCGTTAGGTGGCCTGGGCTGATTGAAGCCACGGCAAATGTGTGCGGTGATGGCATGCAAAGCTGTTGTTGTACTATGCACTCTTCGAAATCCATGTTGATGCTCGGCGAATGGAAATTCTCCTACGAGAGAAGGGAGATCGATCTGTACGACTCACCCAAACTCGGGTCTTTTACAGGCTACAGTAGCGGTATCACTCTGCCCATTTTCCAGACATCGGGAACTATAAGAGTGTTCAATGACAGGTTGAGGATAGTGGTAAGGTACTCAACTCCAGGAGAATCCAGATACTTCGACATCAATGTAGAGATTCCTTCGGGGCCGAACGCCTTAGATGATTTGGCGCCACGGATGACATTCGTAACTTCGCCCACGGTAAATTGTTCATCGGCTCGGAGACCACGAATACGGCGAATGGCTCTCCTCTTTGCCCTGTCTCTCTCGGGATGCACAATAAATTGACGGTTGAACAACCTGGCGCATCTCTTCGGATCAGTCACGGTTATTTCGCTAAAAAGTGACTGAGGTCCTGTCAACCCGTCTACCGGGGTTCGACAGTGACTTGACAGTAGACCACAGTTTGCCTACGCCGGTGCCTAAGTTACATTGCTCCAAGTGTTCCAACCACAAGTTTTATTAAAAATGCATTTACTTTCTTTTAAAAAATCCGCAATTACTTTTTGGGCCACCCGATATATTTGGGTCGGATACCCTCCCTATAACCGACCCAAATAAAACTACTCACTGTTTCAAATTTCAGTTAAAGCGGATAAAAAAAAAAAGTTTTTATGACCTGAAACCCTTTATCGGCAGATCGGTCTATACGGAAACATAAGCAATATAATTTTTCGGTATCGAAAAGGGGACGGACCCTCCCCCTTACGACAAAAACACAACCCAAAATCCAAAATGGACCGATCGGGACAAAATAGGTATCAAATGGAAGGTATTGGAGAGTAGAATAGGAATATGGTATTCAAATTTTGAGTCTAAACACCCATTGGACCGTCCCAACCCCTTAAACTTCCCCAAACAGACATATTGGATGTTAATTTCAACATGGGGCTCAAATGAAAGGTATTCGGGAGAAGATTTCGAATCTGGCACGCCACCCTTCAAAATCGCCATTAGACCCATTATGACTATATGATACTTGGCTGAACCGATTTTCTTAAAATTTTCATTATCATTTTTCAGATTGTAAACGTTTGTTTGTTTGGAACATAGGCTATATAAGTTTTAGATATCGGGTAGAGGCGGACCCTCCCCCTTACCCCAAAAACTCCACCCATATCCCAAAGTGGTCCGATGGTCACAATAAGGGTATCAAATGAAAGGAATTGGAGACCCGAATACGAATATGGTATTAAAATTTGGGTACAAGTATCCAGCGGGCCGCCCCAACCCAAAAACTCCTCTAAATAGAAATATTCAACGTTCCTGTCAATATGGGACTCAAATGAAAAGTATCCGGCAGTAGATTACAAATATGGCATAAATGGGTAAATGGGAGATCGCCCAACCCTAAATACCCCCAAATGAGCATATAAGGCGACCATTACTATATGGTACTCAAATGAAAGGTATTAGCGAGTAGATTACGAATATGACATTAAAATTTGCGTTCAAGTCTAGGTGGCGCTTTCCTCCTAAAGATACGTCAAATAGGTTATTTGACCCATTATGACAATATGGGACTCAAATGATAGGTATTTGAGAGTAGAAAAGAATTTTGATATCCATTTTTTGAGCCAAGTGTTTTGGGGTACGTCGTAAAGCACCCCCTAAACTGAACTTCATCTTCCATTGGGAATAAAGAACGAATTTGATATATATTGGGTTGCCCAAAAAGTAATTGCGGATTTTTCATATAGTCGGCGTTGACAAATTTTTTCACAGCTTGTGACTCTGTAATTGCATTCTTTCTTCTGTTAGTTATCAGCTGTTACTTTTAGCTTGCTTTAGAAAAAAATTGTAAAAAAGTATATTTGATTAAAGGTCATTCTAAGTTTTATTAAAAATGCATTTACTTTCTTTTAAAAAATCCGCAATTACTTTTTGGGCAACCCAATATTTTGTGCAGTGCAAAGTGCAGTGCAAAGTGCCGGTGGCCGCCCCAGCCCCATAACACACTCCAGACGGTTCATATTTACCGGCCATGGCAATATGTGGCTCAAATTAAAGGGATTTGGAAGTACAGCACGAACTTGATATCCATGTTTGAGTCGAAATGTCTGAGGTGCCATCCCTCCCCTAATGAAATCATTACCCTAAGGAAGAACATTACCACCAGGAACCGAGAAGAGGCAAATTCTCACACATCAATGAGTGCTTTCCGATTCAAGTTTAAACTCAATGATAAGGGACCTATTTTTATAGCCGAGTCCGAACGGTGTCCCGCAGTGCGACACCTTTTTGTGGAAAATTTTTTAAATGACCATACATGACATTGTAAAGGGTGATTTTTTTGAGGTTAGGATTTTCATGCATTAGTATTTGACAGATCACGTGGGATTTCAGACATGGTGTCAAAGAGAAAGATGCTCAGTATGCTTTGACATTTCATCATGAATAGACTTACTAACGAGCAACGCTTGCAAATCATTGAATTTTATTACCAAAATCAGTGTTCGGTTCGAAATGTGTTCATTCACCGTAACGTTGCGTCCAACAGCATCTTTGAAAAAATACGGTCCAATGATCTCACCAGCGTACAAACCACACCAAACAGTGCATTTTTCGGGATGCATGGGCAGTTCTTGAACGGCTTCTGGTTGCTCTTCACTCCAAATGCGGCAATTTTGCTTATTTACGTAGCCATTCAACCAGAAATGAGCCTCATCGCTGAACAAAATTTGTCAAAATTTGAACACATTTCGAACCGAACACTGATTTTGGTAATAAAATTCAATGATTTGCAAGCGTTGCTCGTTAGTAAGTCTATTCATGATGAAATGTCAAAGCATACTGAGCATCTTTCTCTTTGACACCATGTCTGAAATCCCACGTGATCTGTCAAATACTAATGCATGAAAATCCTAACCTCAAAAAAATCACCCTTTACCTCGCAAATGTTGCCAACATTAAGAGGGGATAAACACCGTTTTGGCCGATGTTCACGCCAGGATTCGAACGCGTTCAGCTTCATAGGCTACAATGGCACGAATTCGATATCCGCATTCAGGGCGATTTTTTTAAATGACCATGCATGGCATTGTACCTCGCAAATGTTGCCAACATTAAGAGGGGATAAACACCGCTTTGTCCTACGATCTCGCCAGGATTCGAACGCGTTCAGCGTCATAGGCTACAATGGCACGAATTCGATATCCGCATTCAGGGCGATTTTTTTAAATGACCATGCATGGCATTGTACCTCGCAAATGTTGCCAACATTAAGAGAGGATAAACACCGCTTTGTCCGATGTTCTACAATGGCACGAATTCGATATCCACATTAAGAGGGAAGTGTCCCCACCCTTAAGAGATATTAGAGCGTTAAAAAAGGCGCAGCGGAGCGGACCCGGTTCAGCTATATTCATATTTATGAGTTTTTGGGTATCCAAACCACTGTTCAGCCAAACTTAATGCGTTTTTACTTGTTACTTGATTATTTTTATTTATGAAACTTGGTATTTAATGGAAATTGAATTTTCCACAACATTTTTAAAGTTTTTCAAATTTTTCTTATATGCCAACACTTAGGCTTAACATTCTTTGGCCTTAAATGCCAAAGTGTGGGCTGCTAGTATGTGTGCATAATTGTTGTATAAACCAAACTGATACTGTTAACCAAACCCACTATGTGAGCGAATAAATAACCATCTATGACACATTCGAAGAAAAACCACATGGCCGCACATTTCATTGATAAAGCAACAGCACAGCAACAGCAATACAGAGAAACATTGAAAACAAGCCAACAACATGACTATCAATATCAAGAAATTCCTTGTGGTCCTTTATGAGAATGAGCATGTGTGTATAAACATGAGAATGTGAGTAAGTTTATGCCTGGGATGGTGTTCTTGTTGTTTATGTGCCATACAACAAGTAATGAATATGAAAAAGTCCTAAGGAAACAGAATCTTTTGTCTATGTTTTGTGTAGTTTTTGAAAATACCAAATTGTGGCATGGCTATCACACACACAGAGGGATAGTCCTAAAAGATTGAATACCTATATGTGTGAGTGGGAGCGTGTGTGGGTGTTTCTAAAGGGTTTGGGTTTCGAACGAATAGCATATGTTCACAATCAGGAAAAAAAACATATCCAACTCTTTGAGAGTTCTGTAGAAAACTGTGTCTTATCAGAATCTCTCAAAAATAAAAGCCCTATGAAGTAAAGTGGCAATACATCGACAATGACAATAAATAAAACTTTGACAAAGGACTAAAGACCTGTTTGCATACAGATTCGCAGGGAAAATCAACAAGGGGGACATGAAATTGGGGGTGGAATTGTGAATGGTTTAGGAATTTAAGGCCTTTTTTAATAGCAACATTGACAAAGGAGTAAAGACCTGTTTGCATAAAGATTTGCAGGGAAAATCGAAAATCAAAAAGGGGACCATGAAAGTGAGGGTTATATTGGGTTGCCCAAAAAGTAATTGCGGATTTTTCATATAGTCGGCGTTGAAAAATTTTTTCACAGCTTGTGATTCTGTAATTGCATTCTTTCTTCTGTCAGTTATCAGCTGTTACTTTTAGCTTGCTTTAGAAAAAAAGTGTAAAAAAAGTATTTTTGATTAAAGTTCATTCTAAGTTTTATTATATTTTATTCTTTTAAAAAATCCGCAATTACTTTTTGGGCAACCCAATATTATAAATGGTTTAGGAATTTAAGGCCTTTTTAATAGAAACTGGAATTTAAAGTTAATCTCCCATATCCCAATCTGAGATCTTAAGACCCTCGCAGTCGCTATTGTTGTGCGATTTGCTAGATATTTTGGATGTAGCGGTGGTCTGTTATGACTTCCAACATCCGTACTATGTACGTCCCAAAGGGCCAATGACCTGACGAAGTACCTTTACAAGCCGATCCCCCGATTTGACATTTCTGGCTTCTGGAAGCCATAAATGTTATGCGATTTGGCACATAGTGTTCTATTACGACTTTCAACAACAGTGCCAAGTACTATGCAAATTGGACTGTAACCTGTTATAGCCCATATATGAACCGATCTCATGATTTGATATCTTGTGGTCCTGGAATTCGAAATTTTTATATGATTTGGCTGATTACTTCCAAAATCCGTGGTAAGTATGATGCAAATAAATCTACAGCCTAATAAAGCTCCCATATAAACCTATCGCCCGATTAGTCCACAAAGAAGACAAGGAAGTTTAAATTTTTGCCTGAATTCGCAGAAATGCTACCTAAAATAGGTTGCCCAAAAAGTAATTGCGGATTTTTTTAAAATAAAGTAAATGCATTTTTAGTAAAACTTAGAATGAACTTTAATCAAATAAACTAATTTACACTTTTTTTCTTAAGCAAGCTAAAAGTAACAGCTAATAACTGACAGAAGAAAGAACGCAATTACAGAGTCACAAGCCGTGAAAAAATTTGTCAACGCCGACTATATGAAAAATCCGCAATTACTTTTTGGGCAACCCAATATATATCATTTATTTGAACCCCATATTCCCATTGGATATCAAATTCGTTTTCTAATCTCATTTGAACTCCTAATTGCAAAGGTCAGCAAATATGTCCGGTTTGGGGTATTGGCCCTAAAAACTATGAATATTTAGTTCCAATTTCTTTAAGATCCAAATTGTCATGGTAAGCAAATACGTCCTATTTGGGGGTTGTTATGTCGGTGGGACGTCCGCTAGACATTTGGCCCCTAATGTTGATATCAGATACATGGTCTACTCCCACATATCTTTAATTTGAGCCCATATTTCCATAGTCGGCAAAAATGGCCGGCTTGGGGATGTTTTGAGGGATGGGCGGCCACTCAGTGAGTTGGCCTTGAAAATATATATCGGATTCGTGTTCCACTTTAAAAACCCTCTTATTTGAGCCTCACATTGCAATCGTCAGAAAATACTTACTATTTGGGTGGTGTTGTGGGAGTGGGGTGGCCCCATAGACACTTTTCCCATTTGAGCCCCATATTGCTATGGTCGTAAATTTGTCCCCTTTGGGGGATGTTTTTGGGGAGAGGCGGCCCCCCAAACACTTGGTCCCATATTTGGATATCAGATTCTAATTCTACACTCAAATATCTTTTATTTAAAGTCCATATTCTCATGGTCAGTAAATAAGTCCTGTTTGGGGAAGGGGTGGACCCCCAGAAACGTGGTCCCACATTTGGATATCAGATTCGTATTCTACTCGCAAATACCTTTCATTTGAGTCCCAAATTGCAATGAACAGTAAATATATCCGATTTAGGGGTGTTTTGGGGGCTGGGGTGGCGTGGCTCCATAGACACTTTTCCCAAATATTGATATCAAATTCGTGCTTTACTCCCAAAGACCTTTCATTTGAGCCCCATGTGACTATGGTCGCAAATTTTCCCCCTTTGGGGGATGTTTTTGGGGAGAGGCGGCCCCCCAAACACTTGGTCCCATATTAGGATATCAGATTCGTATTCTACATTCAAACACCTTTTATTGAACCCCCATATTCCCATGGTCAGTAAATAAGTCCAGTTTGGGGGGTGTTTCGGGGAAGGGGTGGACCCCCAGAAACGTGGTCCCACATTTGGATATCAGATTCGTATTCTACTCACAAATACCTTTCATTTGAGTCCCATATTGCTATGGTCGGTAAATTAGTCCGATTAAGGGGTGTTTTGGGGGTTGGGGTGGTTCCCCTAGCACTTGGTCCGACAATTGGATATGAGATACGTTTTCTCATCCTAAATACCTTTGATTGGAGTCCCATATTGTCATGATTGGTCTAAATATATGTTTGGTAGGTTTTTGGGGTGGGGCAGCCCCCCTAGGTACTCCATCCAAAATTTAGATACCAAATTTTTATTTTTAGTGTGCTATATGAGAGCACACAAAATTTCGCTTAAATCGAAGCACCCATCTCCGAGATCTTGCGTTTCTGAAAATTAGGGTAAAGGGGAGGGTCCGCCCCCCCTTCAGATATCAAAATAAATCGGTTCAGCCGTTTCTGAGTCTATAAGGAACACACAAACATACAAAGAAACAAACAAATCTGAATATGTCCCAATCAGAATAACTAGATTTGTATGCCCTTTCATCCTACCGTGGTGGGTATAAAAAGGCCTTCCATATTGAAAACTCATTAACCTCTTTGAAACACTTTGACTTTTCATTTAAGGCATTTGTGCGGGTTTTAGTTTTTATTAGAAAATCGATTATACTTTTTGGAAGATTATCACAATCTTCTAACAATATAAAGGAACGTAATAATATGTAAATAATATGAAGCACTTTCAATAAATTTTGATTAAAATCGAATTAAGAAGAACATGTGTCACAGTGGGATGGGAAAACAACGGGAAATATTGGGTTGCCCAAAAAGTAATTGCGGATTTTTAATAAAGCTTAGAACGAACTTTAATCAAATATACTTTTTTACACTTTTTTTCTAAAGCAAGCTAAAAGTAACAGCTGATAACTGACAGAAGAAAGAATGCAATTACAGAGTCACAAGCTGTGAAAAAATTTGCCAACGCCGACTGTATGAAAAATCCGCAATTACTTTTTGGGCAACCCTATATAAAAGAAATAACTTGCAATAAATTATGTTGGGCCAAGATCTTAAATCGTGAGATCGATCCATATGGCAGCTATTCCCAAAAAAAATTCCTTTTTCAAATATACGAGGGTTGCTATATAAGTTTCTGGCCTAGGTAACACAAAATTTTGCTAGGTGCAGTTTAACATATCCATTGAAAAATATGACATTTTCCACCATAATCGTACTCAGAACCATCATTTGTGATGAAAAATTAATTTGACAAAAAATGGAATTAAATGGCGAAAATGTTCGTTCGACCACTATTCACAAATTTCGACGTGAACTATCACGACAATAGGGAATTGATGAACTTAAATCTCTGTATGGCCATGAGGTACCATCCTATTGTAAATTGCAAATTTTGCCCATGAACTTACCAACAGGGGCAAGCTTCTCACATATCAATGAGTGCTGTTCAATTAAAGTTTAAGCTCAATGATGAGGGGCCTGCGTTTTATAGCCGTGTCTGAATGGCGTGCCGCACCTCATTGGAGAGACGTTTTAACATGGGAGAGCGCCGCACCTCTTTGGAGAAACGTTTTCACATGGCATAGCACTTCACATATGTTGCCAGCATTAGGAGGGGATAAGGACCGCTGAAAATTTTATTCTGATGGTATCGCCAGGATTCGAACCCAGACGTTTAGCGTCATAAGCGTAGATGCTAGCCTCTGATCTACTGTGGCATCGTCCTATAGCACAGTGAGGAACTGATTTAATGAATTTAGTCGTAGCCAACGCTCAAAGTCGAATCTCGTGAAAGTGGTCCAAAAACGGCATCAGAGAACCTTGAAGACGTGCTTGAGCTTATAATGCCAAATTGTTATGTCTTATATCCTACGATCATTGGGCATTTCTTCCACCAGCTTACATTCGATATTTCATGAACACATAACCGCAAAAAAGGTTTGTTCTCTTTGAATTCTGCCAAATTTGATAACAGCTCAAAAACTGCCTCGTGTCGATTGAGGCAAAAAAATTCCAAAAATATACCATCGCGATTCTTCAAAATCTTATAATAAAATTGAATCGGAGTTTGTTTGTCGGTTTGTTTATTTGATCCGTATAAACTCAAAAACGGCTGAACCTTGAAATTTTCACAGATTGTGTTGTGTTGGTCTGGAAGGAAACATAGGCTATATAATTTTATGCTATCGAAAGGGGGGGCGGACCCTCCCCCTTACCACAAAAGTACTACCCAAAAATAAAAGTGGACCGATCGGGACAATATGGGACTCAAAAGAAAGGTATTCAGGAGTAGAGTACGAATTTCATATTAAAAACTGGGTCCAAGTAACTGGGGGGCCGCCCCAACCCCAAAACCCTCTAAAATAGGTTTTTTTGGACGATCATGCCAATATGGGACTCAAATGAAAGGTGTTCCTGAGTAGATTGCGAATATGGACAGAAAGAAGAAATAGGCTCCATTATTTTGTTGATTTCGGTAGGGGGGTAGACCCTCCCCCATTACCCAAAATAGAATACGAATATGGTACTAAAATGTCTAGGTCTTAGTACCCATTGGGCCATCCCAACCCCGAAATTCCCCCAAACAGACATTTTGGACGTTCATGTCAATATGGGCCTCAAATGAAGGGTATTCGGGAGTAGATTACGAATCTGGCATACAAAATCATTTCGAAATACCTACCTGCCAAAAATGCCTTAAATGGGCATATGACCCATCATGACTATATGGGACTCGTTTTTTTTGTTTGTTCCGTAGAATCAAACCGATTTTCTTAAAATTGTCACACACTGTGTAAGTTTGTCGCGAAGGAAACATAGGCTATATAATTTTTAGAAATCGGATGGGGCCGGCTCCTCCCCTTTACCCCAAAAACGTCACCCAAAACCAAAAGTGGACCGATCAGCACAATATGGTTATCAAATCAAAGGTATTGGAGACTAGCAAATGAAAATCGCATTAAAATTTGGGTACAAGTACCCAGCGGGCCGCCCCAACACTAAAACTCCTCTAAACAGATATATTCGGCGGTTCTATCAATATGGGACTCAAATGAAATGTATTTGACATTAGATTACAAATATATCATTAAAAAATTTGGTCCAAGTAATGGGAGTTCGCCCCACTCCCAAATACCCCAAAATTGACATATTGACCGACCATGGCTATATGAGACTCAAATGAAAGGTATTTGGGAGTAGATTACGAATATGACATTAAAATTTGCGTTCAAGCCCAGGTGGCACTTTTCATTCCAAAAATTAGTCAAATAGGGTCAATCAACCTCATTATGACAATATGGGACTCAAATTACAGGTATTTGAGAGTAGAAAACGAATTTGATGTCCAATTTTAGAGCCAAGTGTTTAGGGGTGAGCTGTAAAGCACCCCCTAAACTGAACTTCATTTCCAATTATGGCAATATGGAGTTCAAATCAACTGTATTTGGGAGTAAAGAACGAATTTGATATCTATTTTCTGGACATTGTACCGGTGGCCGTCCAGCCACAAAACACTCTCCAAACGCTTCATATTTACCGACCAAGGCAATATGGGACTCAAATTAAAGGGTTTTGGGAGTTGAGCACGAATTTGATATCCATATTTGATTCGATATGCCTGAGGTGACATCCCTTCCCTAAAAAGCACTTCTCATTGGCTTAATTTTCAAAACGCCATATCTCGGAGATTGGTAATGCGTTTTGTTCAAAAGTTTTTTTTTTGCATTCTCACAGTCAAAACAAAACATGGCCGTCCAAAATCCGCCAGTCCAGTCGCGACAATTTAGAGCTCAAACGAATGGTGGTTGAGAGAAAAACACGAATTTCATATCCAATCGAAGAGCCATGCATTTGGGGAGCCGACGCACCCCAAAATACCTCCCAATTATATAAAAGCTATTTTGGGGTGGAAATTGATCGATTTTCGGGATATTGATACTCATTTTCAGAACAAAGACCCTGGGGTCCAACCCACCCTCAAATAGAATTTATATACCGACCATGCCATTATGGGGCTCATATAAAATGTTTTTGAAAGTAGAACACGAATCTTGTATTGGGTTGCCCAAAAAGTAATTGCGGATTTTTCATATAGTCGGCGTTGACAAATTTTTTCACAGCTTGTGACTCTGTAATTGCATTCTTTCTTCTGTCAGTTATCAGCTGTTACTTTTAGCTTGCTTTAGAAAAAAAGTGTAAAAAAAGTATATTTGATTAAAGTTCATTCTAAGTTTTATTAAAAATGTATTTACTTTCTTTTAAAAAATCCGCAATTACTTTTTGGGCAATGCAATATCTACTTTAAGGGGCAAGTGTCTGGGTGGCCACTCCACCCCTTGAAATTCTGCCTAAACCCGAAATATTTACCAATACGGTAATATGGGACTCAATAGAGAGGCATTTGGGAGTAGAGTAAAAATTTGCCCAGGAACCGATCAGACGCAAACTTCTAACATATCAATGAGTGCTTTCCGATTCAAGTTGAGTATATCAACGATAAGGGACCTTTTTTTATAGGCGAGGCTGAACGGTGTACCACAGTGCGACACCTCTTTGGGGGAAATTTTTTACATGACCATGCATGGCATAGTAGCCCGCAAATGCCGCCAGCATTAAGAGGGAATAACCACCGCTTTAAATTTTTTCTGAAGTTCTCGCTAAAATTCGAACGCAGGCGTTCAGCGTCATAGGCGGACATAGGCTACAGTAGCACGAATTCGATATCCACATTCAGCGCGAAGTGTCCCCACCCTAAAAAGATATTAGAGAGTTAAAGAAGGCGCAGCGGAGCGGGCCCTGTCCAGCTAGTACGCTACCTCTATACTTCTGAGCTCAAAACAACTATCGACCGTGTTGGTCTTGGAAGGCAAGCCAAATCCAAAGAAATTTGTTCGTGAAATTAGCCTATTTCTTCGGGAAAATTGATCGTGTATCGACTGTTCCGCTTGAAGAACCTAGAACGTTCAATTCTGGATGCTACATTACAATTTCATTGCCTCAAGTCTTGGCAGAAATTCGAAAAACAAAGTAGAGAAAACGAATCATTGTTCAACACGACAATGCGAGCTCTCACACATCGGCTCAAGCCATTGCCCTTTTGACCGGCCAAAACGTCAAATTGGTGGGTCATCCTTCGTACAGCCCTGACTTGGCACCCAATGACTTCTTTTTATTCCCGCACATTAAGATAAAATAGTGTGGTCAATGATTGTCGTCGCTAGAGGTATTCAATAACCTGCCTATTGAGGAGTTCAATTACCATGTTTTGGAAGTTCCTCAGTCGGAGTGGAAAAAGTGTTTCGACAATTGAGCTCAAACTCTTGCAAATTTGCATAAATCAAGCTGGATGATAATTTGGAAATTAGTAAAACTGTTTTTAACGATAAAGATTCCCTATCTCATGATTAGGCCAGAAACTTATATAGCAAACCTCGTACTCATCACCAATGAAGAATACAAAAAGGGCCCATGTCAAGATAACAGTTAGTCTAATAAATGTATAGCCCCTCTTTGAAAATGAAACGGATATGCTAACCTCTGCACTACGGTGGCCTAGAGCAGAGGTTAGCATGTCCGCCTATGACGCTGAACGCCTGGGTTCCCCTCCTAATGCTGGCAACATTTGTGTGATACAATGCCATGTAAAAACTTCTCTTCAAACAGAGGTGTCTCAGTGCGGCACGTCGTTTCGACTTGACAATAAAAAGGAGATCCCTTGCCATTGACCATAAACCTGAAACGGACAGCAATCATGAGCGAAGTATCTACGCTGTTTTTTGGTGGAATATTATGGAATATGAGCAGAATTGAAATTTTGGTTATGAACCTATTTGAACCTTGGCACTAGGAAGTCAAAAAATAATATTGGGTTGCCCAAAAGTAATTGCGGATTTTTCATATAGTCGGCGTTGACAAATTTTTTCAAAAAATTGTAGTTGTTTACCCTTTTCCTCTCGAAGAGGTAGTTTTTACACTTTTGCTCGGAGAAGGATAGCTTTAACACTTTTCGCCGGAGAAGGGTAGTTGTATCACCCTTCTCCTCGGGAAAAGGGTAGTTGCTTTACTCTTTTCCTCGGAGAAGGGTAGTTGTTTCGCCCTTTTCCTCTCGGAAGGGTAGTTTTTTACCCTACTACTCGGGAAAGAATAGATGTTTTACCATTTTCTTTGGCAAATGGTAGGTGTTGTACACTTTTCCTCGCAGAAGGGAACTTGTTTTACCCTTTGCCTCAGGGAAAGATAGTTGTTTTCCACTTTTACTTGGAGAAGGGTAATTGTTTTACGTTTTGCCTCAGGGGAGGATAATTGGTGTTCTCTTTTCCTCGGAGAAGGATCGTTGTTTTGGCCTTTTCCTCGGGCAAGAGTAGTTGTTTTACCCTTTTTCGCGGGGAAGGGTGGTTATTTTACCTTTTTTCTCGCAGAAGCGTAGTTTTTTACTTACTCCTCGATGGAGGGTAGTTGTTTTACCTTTTTTCTCGAAGAAGGGTAGTTGTTTTACTCTTCTCCTTGGGAAAAGACTGGTTGCTTTACTCTTTTCGGGATAGAGTAGTTGTAAAACCATTTTCCTTGGCAACGGGTAGGTGTTTTACACTTTTCCTCGGGGAAGAGTAGTTGTTTTACCCCTTTTCTAGGGTAAGGGTACTTGTTTTACCCTTTTTCTGGGAGAAGTGTAGATGTTTTACCCTTCTCCTTGTGAAAAGAGTAGTTTCTTTACTCTTTTCTTCGGTGGTGGGTAGGTGTTTTACTCTTTTCCTCGGAGAAGGGTAGTTGTTTTGGCCTTTTCCTCGGGGAAGAGTAGTTGTTTTACCCTTTTTTTCTTGGAGAAGGGTAATGTTTTTTATTCTTCTCCTCGGGAAAAGGACAGTAGCTTTACTCTTTTCCTCGGAGAAGGGAAGTTGTTTTGGCCTTTTGTTTGGGAAGGAGCCTTTGTTTTACCCCCTTTCTCGAGGAACGGTGGTTGTTTTGTTTTGTTTGTTTGTTTTACCCCTTTTCTCGGGTAAGGGTACTTGTTTTACTTTTTTTCTTGGAGAAGGGTAGTTTCTTTTACCTATTCCTTGGGAAAGGGTAGTTTTTTTTCCCCTTTCTTCGGCGAAAGGTAGGCGTTTTACACTTTTCTTTGGGGAAGAGTAGTTGTTTTACCCTTCTTTTCGGGTAAGGTACTTGTTTAACATTTTTCTCGGAGAAAGGCAGTTGTTTTACCCTTTTCCTCGGGGATGGGTAGTTTTTCTACTCTTTTCCTCGAGGAATGGTGGTTGTTTTAACTTTCTTTTCGGAGAAGAGTATTTGTTTTAACCTTTTCCTCGGGGAAAGGTAGTGGTTTTACCATTTTCCTCATGGAGGTTAGTTTGCTTTACGCTTTTCCCCGAGGAGGGGTAGTTGTTTCAGTCTTTTCCTTGGGGGAGGTTGTTTTCTTATCCTTTCCCTTGGGGGAAAGGTATTTTTATACCCACCACCGAAGGATGGGGGTATATTCATTTTGTCATTCCGTTTGCAACACATCGAAATATCCATTTCCGACCCTATAAAGTATATATATTCTTGATCAGCGTAAAAATCAAAGACGATCTAGACATGTCCGTTCGTCTGTCCGTCTGTCTGTTGAAATCACGCTACAGTCTTTAAAAATGGAGATATTGAGCTGAAATTTTGCACAGGTTCTTTTTTTGTCCATAAGCATAAGCAGTTAAGTTCGGAGATGGGCTATAACGGACTATATCTTGATATAGCCCCCATATAGACCGATTCTTCGATTTAGGGTCTAAGACCCATAAAAGCCACATTTATTATCCGATTTTGATGAAATTTGAGACAGTGAGTTGTGTTAGGCCCCTCGACATTCTTCGTCGATTTGGCTCAGATCGGTCCAGATTTGGATATAGCTGCCCTATAGACCGATTTTCCGATTTAGGGACTTAGGCCCATAAAAGCCACATTTATTATCCGATTTAGTTAAAATTTTGGGACAGTGAGTTGTGTTAGGCCCTTCGACATCCTTCGTCAATTTGACTCCCATCGGTCCAGATTTGGATATAGCTGCCATACAGACCGATCCTCCGATTTAGGTTTATATGGCAGCTATCAAACAAAACATGGACCATTTTGCACTATAGAAAACCCAACCGACCTACACTAATAAGAAGTATTTTTGAAAAATTTCAAGCGCCCATCTTAACTTCTTCGAAAGTTATCTTGTTTTCAACAGACAGACGGATGACAGATAGACGAACATAGCCAAATCAAATTAGAATATCAAGACGATTAAGAATTTGTTATACTCTGTTGGGTCTCAGATCAATATTTCGAAGAGCAACAAACGAAATGAGGAAATAAGTACACCTCCACTCTATGGTGTAGGGTATAATAAAAAGCAGCAAACCCTCAGCCTTCATGTGGTATGAGTTTGAAAGCCGCCAAGTGTCTGTTAAATATTTTTATCCACAAAAACCCAAAAGAAAAAAAAAATTGACAAATTCCCATGCATGTCCAAATGTCAGGACGGAAATTTAATAACAAATTACAAATGTGTGCATGTATGTATGAGTTTGAGGGTGTACATGTGTTGGTGAGTAGTAGGAAAATCACCAAAATCCATCTGTCGAAACACACAGCAGATAAAGCTTAAGATGCTTTGACATTTACGAATTTTCCAAACAATTTCTCTTGCCATGACACCGAATTGTGTGTGTGTGTGTGTTTGTGTATGTGTGTGAAAATTTTACATTTTACAACTTGAATGTTATCTTAAGTGTTGTCATTTTTAGGCTGGTTTTCCACTTCATTCTAAATCTTCAATGCTTCATGCCAGAATTACCAAGAAATTTTTATGTAAGAATTCAAAAATTTTGTTGTAGTTGAGAGTGAAGTAAAGTTGATGTCAACCAAAAATTTTGCTCCAAAGCCATGCTAAGCTAGCAGATTACGGCATGTTATCCGAATACCAAAAATGTTGGCGAGGCAAGTGCAGTTAAGTAGATATATTTAAGTGTTTGGTTACTTGGAGGTTTTTCATGTTAACAATGTTTGCCTATAGACGCTGGAGAGAAGTTCAAAAACAATTTTAAGTTGTGGTCAATCCCTTGCTAATGCTGGCGACATTACTTAAACCTTTTTCTACGTACTGATCATGGTCAATGAAATGACATTTGGACTGTGCTGTAACGAAGAGGTTGTTGGCCATTACTGATATACAATAGTGCAGACTTTTTGAAATAAAAATTTTTCCTTTTAAATTCTTGTGGCGAAATTTGCTTACTCTATCTCATGCTACTTCTGAACAAGCTTTTGGCAAAGTGTCAATACTCAATACTGATCCCTTATCACAATCTTCAAAAATGATGTTTATGTCCTTCAACATTGCAATTGTCTTCTTTCATCCTCATCAAACTCCCTTTAGCTGATCATTGCAACAAATATGGTGCTGCAGAGGAATAAAAAACCAATAAAAATGAATGTCCAAATGCATCATGTCAACCAGTTAACAGAGCGAAGCAAACGAAATGAAACGAATTTATCAATCATCATCAAATGTGATGAGTGACCATTTGCTCAAACCCTCTTTCGCCCATAGACACAAGCGAAAAAAGTAGAGAGAGAGAGAGAGAGAGAGAAACGGGAGAAACTTTACTGGCACCCACCACACCATGCTTGTTTGTTTGTCTATTGGCATGGGTTGGGTTGTAGTTGTGGCAGAAATGTCATTGTGTTGATATTTGTGCTGCTGCTGGTTAGTTTGTTTTGCCATTCCATCGCTGCTACGCTGTTTGTATGGGTATGTGTGCCAGTGAGCATTTGTCGCCATTCGTGTGACGCCATTATTTCGGGTTGATTGATTGCTTTATTGTTTGATGTTCAACTATCGTCGCCGTTGTTGTGCAATGTGAATTAAACACTTGTTCACTAACACACACACACCCACTCACAGCGAAATACACGGGCCACAACAAATTCTCATCCCTTTTGACAGCTTCACTTGCACATTCACAGACCATTATCCTTGTATTTTAGTTTTATTTTGTGTATCCTTTTATTTGCATTAGTCCATCAGCGTTTTGTGGCAAAATCTAAGAGTGATTGCGCTATGGTGTATGTGTGTGTGTGTGTGTTTGAGCTTTTATTTATTTGTCTGTGCAAACAACAGTTTTGCACTCACAAACTGAAATACATGAACCAAATATTTTTAAAGAATTTCTTTTATTATTTCGTTGCTTTGTGGAACACTGTGATCTTTTCTTTTACTAGCAATCGAACATTATAGGACACAGGGGTTAAATAAAATCAAAAATCATATGCAAGTAAAATCTAAAAAAGTATGGCCCCTTCCCTTGAGAAAGGGTAATTTTTAAACCTATCCATTGGGAAAGAGTAATTTGTTAAACGTTTCCATTGGAGCAGGGTAGTTACTTACCCCTTCCCTTGGGAAAGGGTAGTTTTTACATCTTCCCTTGGGAAAGGGTAGTTTTTTACATCTTCCCTTGGAAAAGGATAGTTTATTTTACCTTTCCTTCCTGAAAGCGTAGCATATTTTACCCTTTTCCCTCGGGGAAGGGTATTTGTTGTACCCTTTTTCTCGTGGAAGGGTAGTTGTTGTACCTTTTTTCTCGGGGACGGGTAATTGTTTTATACCGTTCCTCGGGAAAGGGTAGTTGTTTTCCCCTTTTCTTGGGGAACCGTAGTTGTTGTACCGTTTTTACTCTTTTCTTTGGGTACGGATACTTTTTACACTGTTCCTCGGGAAGTGCAGTTATTTTACCCTCTTCCTCGGGGAAGCGTTTTGTACCCTTTTTTTCTCAAGGACAGGTAGTTGTTTTAAACCTTTCCTCGGTGAATTGGTTTTTACATTTTTCCTCGGGAAAGGGTATGTGTTTTAAATTTTCCTCGGAAGAGTGTAGTTGTTGTACACTTTTCCTCGGAAATCGGTATTGGTTTTAAGCCTTTTCGCGCGGAAGAGTAGATGTTTCACACTTTTTCTCTGGGAAGGGTAGTTTTTTCCTTGCGAAAGCGTAGGTGTTTTGAACTTTTCCTCGGCGATGGTTAGTTGTTTTAAACTTTTCCCGTCGGAAGTGTAGTTGTTTTACTCTTTTCCTCGGGTAACTGTAGTTTTTTTCACTTTTCCACGGGCAAGGGTAGTTTTGTACCCTTTTTCTCTGGGACGGTTAGTTTTTTATACCTTTCTTTGGGGACGGGTGGTTTTTACACTTTTCTTCGGGGAAGGGGAATTGTTTTTCCTTTTCCTTGGGGAAGCGTTGTTTTGCACCCTTTTTTTCGTCGGGGATCGGTAGTCATTTTATACCTTTCCTCGGGGAAGGGTGGGTTTCTCGCTTTTCCTCGGGGAAGGGTAGTTTTTTTTTACCATTTTCCTCGTGGAAGACTCGTGTTTTACTCTTTTCTTCGTGAAGCCTAGTTCTACCCTTTTCGCCGGGGAAGCGTATTTGTTTTACCCTTTTTCTCGGGAAATGTTAGTTTTTTTTACCCTTTTTCTTGAGGAATGTTTTTTAGTGCTTTTTTCCCGTTTTCTCGTCAAATCGTAGTTTTGTATACTTTAGTAGTTGTTTTATACCTTTCCTCGGGGAAGAGAAGTTTTTACTCTTTTTTCGGGGTAGGGTAGTTGTTTACCCTTTTCTTCGGGTTATGGTAGTTTTTTACCTTTTTTCTTTGAGGACGGGTAGTTATTTCATACGTTTCCTCAGGGAAGGGTAGTTGTTTTATATCCTTCCTCGGGGTAAGATAGTTGTTTTATCCTTTTCTTAAGGGCATGGTAGTTGTTTTACCCTTTTCCTCGGGGAAGGGTATTGGTTTTACTCTTTTCCTCGGGGAAGGGTATTTTAATTGGCCTTTTTTCTCAGAGAAATTTAGATATTTTACCCTTTTCCGCGGGAAAGATTATTTGTGTTACAATTTTCCTCGGGTAAGGGTTTTGGTTTTACCCTTTTCCTAAGATAAAACACCATTTTCTAGGGGTAGGGTTGTTGTTTTACCCTATTCCTCCGAAAAGGGTAGTTGTTTTACCCTTTTTGTCGGCAAAGGGTAGTTGTTCAAATTTGTTCGGAGAAGGATTGTTTTTTCCTTTTTTTTTGGGAAAGGGTAACTGTTTTACCCATTTTCTCGGAAAGGGGTAGTTTTTTACGCTTTTCCTTGGAGAAGGATGGTTTTCTAAATTTCTCAGAGAAGGGTAGGCGTTTTGCTATTTTCCTCGGGGAATGGTAGTTGTTTTTCACTTTTCTACGGGGTAGGGTAGTTTTTACACTTTTGCTCTGGGAAGGGTTGATTTTTACACTTTTCATTGGGAAAGTTTTTTTTTTTTTTTCTTTTTTGTCTCGGGGAAGAATTTTACCCTTTTCCTCGGGGAAGGGTACTTGTATTACCTTTTTCCTCGGGAAAGCGTAGTTGTTTAACCCTTTTCTTTTGGGAAGGTTAGTTGTCACACACCCTTGCCCCGGAAGGGGTATTTGTTTTGCCATTTTCCTAGGAGAATGGTTATTGTTTTACCCTTTTCCTCGGAGAAGGGTATTTGTTGTAGTCTTTTCTTCGGAGAAGCGTAGTTGTTTTATCCTTTTCCTCTGGGAAGGATATTTGTCTTCTGGTATTTGTTTTACCATTTTCCTCGGACTATGGACTAGACTTGTTGATTCACCCTTTTCCTAAGGGCAGGGTAGTTGTTATACCCTTTTTCTCGGGAAAGGATGGTTGTTTTACCCTTTAACTCGGGAAAGGGTAGTTGTTTTACCCTTTTCCTAGGCGAAGGTTAGTTGTTTTACCCTTTTCCTAGGCGAAGGGTAGTTGTTTTACCCTTTTCCTATGCGAAGGGAAGTTGTTTTACCCTTTTCTCGGGGCAGGGTAGTTGTTTTACCCTTATTCACGGGGTGGGATATGGTAGTCTTTTTACTCTAGGGGAAGGGTAGGTGTTTTACCCTTTTCCTCGGGAAGAGTAATTGTTTTACCCTTTTCTTCGGGCAGGGTAGTTGTTTTACCCTTTTCCTAGGCGAAGGGAAGTTGTTTTACCATTTTCTCGGGGCAGGGTAGTTGTTTTACCCTTTTTCATGGGGTGGGATATGGTAGTCTTTTTTCTCTAGGGTAACGGTAGGTGTTTTACCCTTTTCCTCGGGAAAGAGTAATTGTTTTACCCTTTTCTTCGGACAGGGTAGTTGTTTTACCCTTTTCCTCGGGGGTGGGTAGTTGTTTTACCCTTTCCTCGGGGAAGGGTAGTTTTTTGCTATTTTCTCGGAAAAATGTAGATGTTTTACCCTTTTCCACTGGTAAGGGAAATTGTTTTACCCTTTTCCACGATGAAGGGTAGTTGTTTCACCCTTTACCTCGGGGAAGGGTAGTGTTTTTACCCTTTCCCTTGAGAAAAGATAGTTTTTTACCCTGTTCTTTGGAAAATTTTGGTTTTCCTTTGGGACAGAGTGGGTTTTTTACGCTTTCCTTTTGGGGATGTGTCGCTTTTTTTATTCTCTTCCTTGTTGGGAAAGGGTAGTTATTTACCCTTTTCCTTGAGAAAGGGTACGTCGACCATTTTCCTCAGGGATGGGCAGATTTTTTTACCCTTTCCAATAGGAATGTGTAGGCTTTTTACCGTTTCCCTTCGTTTTTATCCATTCCATTCGAGCCTTGTACTCTTGTTTTACCTTTTTCATTGGGAAAGGGTAGGTCTTTTACCCTTTCCATTCGATAAGCGTATGCTTTTACTCTTGCCATTGGTATAGGATAGGGCTCTTAGCCTTTCTATTTGAGAAGGGTATGCCTTTACACTTGCCAATGGTGTAGGGTAGGACTTTTACCCTTTCGATTGGAAAAGGGTAGTTTGTTTGCTCTTTCCCTTGGAGACGAGTATTTGTTTACCCTTTCCCTCGGGGATTGGAGGGTTTTTCCCCTTTTCTTTTAAGAGAGGTTGTTTTTGGGCTTTTCCCATTGAGAAAAATGGAAGGTGTGTGTGCTCTTTTTTTACTTCCTTTAGGTTATCACCAATTATTGTCTTTTTTAAGCTTAGCGCGCTGAGAGTACTTTGTAAACCGTAGATTTTGATTAGCTTATGCCAATGCCTCACAGGATTTTTTCGCATTACTCTTCTTCTTTGTTGAAGGTATTTTAGACTCCTGACCATTTTCTTAAGTTTCTATCGTTTTCCATCTTCTCGACTTATTGGTAAGCTATCAGCTCTCCTCTCCGAGTACATCATGGCTAGTCAAAATATTTTTTAGAAATCATGCTTGTATGAAGTTTTCAAAAATATTTCACTAAATCACTGTGCATCGGTAAAACCGATGCTCTGAAATGCAATTTCGCTTTAAGTCTCATGGTTTTATTTTCTTATCTGTATGCATGTGGGTGTGTTAGTGAGCCACTGTTATTCGCTGTGGTTGTTATACCGTGTGGCATCGTAACACTGGTCATGGTTGCCTGGCAAGTGATTGTTATGCCAATGATAGTCCTGCCGCTGTTGGTAGCAAACGCCGCATTGGTGGTGGTGCAAGTGATGACGACAATATGCTTTATTCCAGATTCTTTTTGTTATCCCTTGTGAGGTATTGCAACAACTCGTGGTAGTGTGGACTGCTTGCTGCTATGATGGAATAATACATGGATGATTGTTAACTACTCTGTTTGTGTCGAGTTGAATGTTTGTTGTCTTTGGCAGCATAAAATTGCTTTGACTTCACACACACACACACACACACATACTACGGAGATGTCAAAAATCTCCCCAACAACAACATTCACAGAGATGAATTGCTTACATAGAGTTCATGGCTGAAGACTAAAAAACAGCATAGTTGAATGGAAGACATGCAAGTGCATATATTTGGCAAACATAGCAAAGATTTAAGATTTCTTTTTGGTATGATTTCATTTTCAATTTTTGTTTTTTTTTTTTTTCATTTCTACAATTCTCTTGGCAATGTTGACTGCCATGTTGAATATTTCACTTTCAGTTTGTCATTTGATTTTTTTTTTGTCTGTACTGTTGCCAACTCCTAGAATGTGTGATGTGCTCTTTCAGTAGCACCACAAGAAATACTCCAAGCTGAATTAAAATTCATGACAATTGTCGCTGCATTGCATTCGCAAATGCCACACAAAGTTCTGAATTAAATTCTTAGAAAGTAAAACCACCATTAGAGGGAGTGGAGTGACTGTTAGTGGTTTGACATTTTTCGCGTAGGGAAATAATATGAAATAAAAATGGGGGAAAAAAAAGTTTAAAGTGTTTAGCCGTAATTACGGCCACCAAGATGCATTATAGAGAAAAATTCTCTTAACATTTTTCTGGGAAATGAAATTTATGAAAGATATGTTTTTTGAAAAACAAATTCTGCAGAAATCAAATTTTGAAGAATTTTTTTATAAAAACAAATTTTTTTTTGAGATTCCATTGCAGGCTATTGTCCGGCTTTAGACCATTGTTTAATGCTTTCTATTCAAATAATAGTATAGCAAAAAACATTTAAAAGTCAACAAAAGTGTGTTTTTGCTAGAAACATTTGACTGGTCATACCGTATCGCGATTTTAATTTCGAAAAAGAAATATCATCAGCGGGCGATGGCGAATGGATCATGGTGCTTTACAACCATCCCAATTGGAGTAGATTGTAAAGCACACATCTGAATTTGAGCAGGGCTCTTTAAGGCGACTTGATTCACAAGCGCAATAGAAAACAAATCAAATCTTACTTCCCTTATCAAATCCAACGAAGCCAATAGCAACAAACGCAAACAACTTTTGCAAAACTCTTTTGTTCTTTGCACGGCGATCGCCCAACGGTTTATGCTGCCAGTGCTGTTTTGTGTATAGGCAGTAACGTATACCCCTTTCTTCGGTCTTAAAATCTTATTGAGAATCCGAATTTTTGAAAAAAAAAAAAAAATTTTGATAAAATTTTAAATTTTTGATAAAGTTTTAAATTTTTGATAAAATTATAAATTTTTGATAAAATTTTAAATTTTTGATAAAATTTTAAATTTTTGATAAAATTTTAAATTTTTGATAAAATTTTAAATTTTTTATAAATTTTAAATTTTTTGATAAAATTTTAAATTTTTGATAAAATTTTAAATTTTTGATAAAATTTTAAATTTTTTAAAAAATTTGAAATTTTTGATAAAATTTAAATTTTTGATAAAATTTTAATTTTTTTATAAAATTTTTAATTTTCGGCAAATTTTTAATTTTTACATTTTTAAAAATGTTTGAAAAAATTTCAATTTTTGCTAAGGTTTCCAATTATTTGACAATAATTTAAATTTGAATTTTTGACAAATTTTGGACAAAATTTTCAAGATTTGAAAAATTTTCCAATATTTGACAAAATCTTCATTTCCTGACTAAATTTTCAATATCTGACAAAATTTTAAATTTTTGACAAATCTTTCAATTTTTGACAATATTTTCAATTATAATAAAATTTTCAATTATTGACAATTTTCATTCATTGGCAATTTTTATACACTATGCCACTACTGTGGTACAGGGTATTATAACTTAGTGAATTTGTTTGTAACACCGAAAGAAAGGTAGATAGAGCCATTGATAAGTAAACCGATCGACTCAGAATCACTTTCTGATTCGATTTAGCTATGCCCGTCTGTCTGTCTGTCCGTCTGTCTGTCCGTCTGTCCATGTTAATTTGTGTACAAACTACAGGTCGCAGTTTTCATCCAATCGTCTTCAAATGTGGTACAGGCATGTTTTTCGGCCTAGAGACGAACCCTATTGAAATTGGAAAAAATCGCTTCAGATCTGGATATAGTTCCCATATATATGTTTGTCCGATTTGCAGTAATACTGCAATAAAATGGTCATTTGTTAACCGATTCTCTCGAAATTTGGCAGGAAAGATTTTTTTACGACTGTCGACATTATTGGTGAATTTCATGGAAATCGGTTCAGATTTAGATATAGCTCTCATATATATAACGCCCGGTTTTCACTCCTAGAGCCACTGCAAGCACATTTATTGACCAATCTTGCCAAAATATTGCACAACGATTTTCTCGATGGCTACCATAATATGCACGGAGTTTGGTCAAAATCGGTTCAGATTTAGATATAGCTCCCATATATATGATCGTCCGATTTGCAGTAATATTGCCATAAAATGGTCTTTTGTTAACCGATTCTCTCGAAATTTGGCAGGAAAGATTTTTTTACGACTGTCGACATTATTGGTGAATTTCATGGAAATCGGTTCAGATTTAGATATAGCTCTCATATATATAACGCCCGGTTTTCACTCCTAGAGCCACTGCAAGCACATTTATTGACCAATCTTGCCAAAATATTGCACAACGATTTTCTCGATGGCTACCATAATATGCACGGAGTTTGGTCAAAATCGGTTCAGATTTAGATATAGCTCCCGTATATATGTTCGTCCGATTTGCACAAATAATGCAATGAAATGGTCATTTGTTAATCGATTCTTTCGAAATTTGGCAGGAAGGTTTTTTTTACGACTGTCGATATTGTTGGTGAATTTCATGGAAATCGGTTCAGATTTAGATATAGCTCTCATATATATAACGCCCGATTTTCACTCCTAGAGCCACTGCAAGCACATTTATTGACCAATCTTGCCAAAATATTGCACAACGATTTTCTCGATGGCTACCATAATATGCACCGAGTTTGGTCAAAATCGGTTCAGATTTAGATATAGCTCCCATATATATGATCGTCCGATTTGCAGTAATATTGCCATAAAATGGTCTTTTGTTAACCGATTCTCTCGAAATTCGGCAGGAGGGATTTTCTCTTGACCCTCAATATTAATGGTGAATTTCATGGAAATCGGTTCAGATTTAGATATAGCTCTCATATATATATATATCGCCCGATTTTCACTCCTAGAGCCACTGCAAGCACATTTTTTGACCAATCTTGCCAAAATATTGCACAACGATTTTCTCGATGGCTACCATAATATGCATGGAGTTTGGTCAAAATCGGTTCAGATTAAGATATAGCTCCCATATATATGATCGTCCGATTTGCGGTAATATTGCCATAAAATGGTCTTTTGTTAACCAATTTTCTCGAAATTTGGCAAGAGAGATTTTCTCTTGACCCTCAATATTAGTGGTGAATTTCATGGAAATCGGTTCAGATTAAGATATAGCTCTCATATATATGTATATCGCTCGATTTTCACTCCTAGAGCCACAGCAAGCGCATTTATTGACCCATCTTGCCAAAATTTTGCAAAACGCTTTCCTCGATGACTACCACAGTATCTGAGGAGTTTGCTCGAAATCGGTTCAGATTCAGATATAGCTTCCATATATACGTTCTTCAGATTTTGCCTAATTTGCCATTTGTCAACCGTAGTTTTTACAGTTTGAACATATTTGCTCGCTGAGGCCCATCAAAATTGGTTCAAAATTGGATATAGGTCCCACATTGTACTTATAGGTTAGGTGTAGGGTATTATACAGTCGCCACCGCCCGACTTTTGCCCTTCCTTACTGGTTAATTATGGAAAAAATTTTAAAATTTGGACAAAATTTCAAATGTTTTAATTTTTTTAATATTTTTACAAAATTTTGATTTTGTTACAAAATATTACAAGGTTTTTTAAGTTTTTACAATATTTTCAATAACTGAAAAAAATTTAAATTTTTGCTTAAATTTTTCAAAATTTCAAAATTTTTAACATTTTTGACAAAGTCTTCCGCTGTTGCTCGAATCTGCCCCTTTAAATTGCAAATTTGCCCATAAGGGCTAACCATTCACATATCAATGAGTGCTGTCCCATTCAAGTTTTGGCCGAACGGAGTGCCGAAGTGCGACACCTTTTGCAGAGAAGTTTTTATATGGCATAGTTACTCAAAAATATTGCAGCATTAGGAGGGATAACCACCGTCAAAATTTTTTTCTGATGTTCTAGCCAAGGCTTGAATAGCCCAGGCGTTCAGGCACCCCTGCTATACAATGGGCTCCATCTTCACCTGCAGGTTCGTATTATGGTCAGTCAGTCGGAAACAGATCTCAGTTCCTGGATGTGCAATGTAGACCACCAAACATATCTGTCTTGTAACGTTGAACCCTCCCTGTAGCTTGAACATCCAGCTGGCAATGCCAAAGTTCCCTAAATCTAAGGCGGCAATGCATCGTACTCGACTTTCCATCCAGGTTTTCTGTCGTTACCTCGATTATACCTTGACGGTATGATCTGCTCATATTTATCCGTTTTCCCGTCGACTTAAATTCGATAACCGTAGTGGCTGCCCCATACTAAATCTGTATGTCTATAGGCTGAATATCTAGAATAGACTACAGCCGAATATCTAGAATAGACTATATTAGGTTTAGGTTCCCGTCGTTCCCGCCTATGCCAAGACAAAATGTTCTCTGATACAGTTATAATGTCTTTATATTGCCAATATTTATACCCACCACCATAGGATAGGGGTATACTAATCTAGTCATTCCGTTTGTAACACCTCGAAATATTGATCTGCGACCCCATCTTATACATAAAATTCAATTTCTGTTTGTTTGTTTGTTCCGTATAGACTCAAAAATGGCTGAACCGATTATTTTGAAACTTTCAAGTTTCAAAAAGATATCTGGAAATTTTGCATACCCCAACTCTGACCATTTCAAAGGGATGACTCTACCCGTTCTCACATGGCAATTTGCCTTTTTTCGATTTTCTCCCTCTGTGTGTCGTTCAATAGAATGCGGCATATTTCGTCAACAATTAAGAGGCAATTTTCATGTGAATGAGGTTAGTACTAGGCTTTGGTGGAAATTTCCTATTTTGTTCTCATATAAGAAATCCCATTCTGTATGCTATGCCAATAAAATTTGGATTCTTTGGCTTTAAGGCTTAAGATTTAAGTTTCGCTTTTAACATATGCATACGATGAAAGTCATAAAATGTTTTATGCCTGCTCCCATTGTGACCAATGAAAAAATCAGTTCTCTTCTCTATTAAGAAAAAAACGGAACAGCGGCAAACATAATTTTATTAAATTTTTTGAAGACAATGCCTAAGCTAGGGTCTTTATTTTCCTCTGTCACAGAAAATAAGCACAACCAACCACTAAAGAGCAAAAATATGCTACTTATGACAGAATTCTTGAATTTCTTAAGAAGAAACAAAGCAAAAAGGAATAAAAATAAAAAAAAAAGTCTTTAAGTTCGGTGGCAACGAACTTTGGTTACCCAGCACCATGGATATATTCATCCTATTTTATTATAACTCCACTACCATATCCAAAGTTATATCCAAATATGGGCTGGTCTGGAGCATATTTTGTTCCGGTGCCGAGCTCACTTATAGTAGTCAAAGTTTCAGCAAAATCAGGTAATGAATCCACTTTTAGTGGGATAAAGCCCCAAATCGGAAGATTGATCTTTATGACCGATATATCCAAATGTGGTCTGAATTAGACCAAACTCTGGTAGAATCGGAACTAGGTTTGAATTAACTCACTGCTTCAAATTTAATCGAAATCGGGTAATAAATGGGGCTTTTAAGTGCTTAATACCCTTTTTCGGCACAACGGCCTAAATGACAGCTTATCGAAGTATTTTCCGATGTGGACCTTTTCCGTTTCAAACAATGGGTAGTCTAGCCGAACTCAATGTTCTAAATTTTGGGGAAGGGGTGATTCCCTAACTACATGGTCTTAAATTTGGATATCAAATTCGTATTCTACTCCCAAATACCTTTATTTGAGCCCCATTTTGCGGTGGTCACTAAAAAATAGCTGTTTGTGGGGTATTTTGGGAAAGGGGTTGACCCCCAGAAAATAAGTCCCGAAAATAGGTATCAATTCTTGCTCTACCCCCAAATACAAATCTCATTTAAACTCCTTATTGCAAAAGTCAGCAAATATGTGCGGTTTGGGGTTTTGGCCCTAAAAACTATAAATATTTAGTTCCACTCTCTTTACGACCCAAATTGTCTTGGTGAGCAAATACGTCCTATTTGGGGGTTGTTATGGTGTTGGGACGTCCCCTAGACAGTTGGTCCCTAATGTTGATATCAGATACGTGGTCTACTGGTGTACTCCCAAATTAATTTGAGCCCCATATTTCCATAGTCGGCTTACATGACCGGCTTGGTGGTGTTTTGGGGGATGGTCGTCCACTCAGTGAGTTGGCCTTGAAAATATATATCGGATTGGTGTTCCACTCTAAAAACCCTCTTTGAGCCTCATATTGCAAAAGTCAGCAAATACTAGCAATTTGGGTGATGTTGTGGGGGTGGGTGGCTCCATAGACACTTTTCCCAAATATTGATATCAGATTCGTGCTTTACTCCCAAAGACCTTTTATTTGAGCCCCATATGTCTATGGTCGTAAATTTTTACCCTTTGGGGGAGGTTTTGGGGAGAGGCGGCCCCCCAAACACTTGGTCCCATATTTGGATATCAGATCCTAATTCTACACTCAAATACCTTTTATTTACGCCCCATATTCCCATGGTCAGTAAATAAGTTCTGTTTGGTGGTGTTTTGGGGAAGGGGTCAATCGCCCCATAAACGTGGTCCCACATTTGGATATCAGATTCGTATTCTACTCGCAAATACTTTTCATGTGAGTCCCATATTGCCATGATCGGTAAATATGTCCGATTTAGGGGTGTTTTGGGGTCGGGTGGTTGTTGTTGTTGTTGTAGCAGTGTATTGTACACTGAGGCGGCAGCCCTTGCCGATGAAGTACTCCATCGGGTCAATCCGGTACGTACAACCGGCTGCCATGGGATTGGGGGTCGGGTGGTGTTGTGGGGGTGCGGTGGCCCCATAGACACTTTTCCCGAATATTGATATAAGATTTGTGATGTACTCCCAAAGACCTTTCATTTGAGCCCCATATGTCTATGGTCGTAAATGTGTCCCCTTTGGGGGAGGTTTTTGGGGAGAGGCGGCCCCCCAAACACTTGGTCCAATATTTGGGTATCAGATTCGTATTCTACATTCAAATACCTTTTATTTAAGCCCCATATTCCCATGGTCAGTAAATAAGTCCGGTTTTGGGGAAGGGGTGGACTCCCAGAAACGTGGTCCCACATTTGGATATCAGATTCGTATTCTACTCGCAAATACCTTTGATTTGAGTCCCATATTGCCATGGTCGGTAAATATGTCCGATTTAGGGGTGTTTTGGGTGTTGGGGTGGTCCCCCCAGCACTTGGTTCGACATATGGATATCGGATACGTTTTCTGATCCTAAATACCTTTCATTTGAGTCCCATATTGTCGTGATTGGTCTAAATATATGTTTGGTAGGTTTTAGGGTGGGGCGGCCCCCCTAGGTACCCCATTTGAATACCAATTTTTTTTTAGGGTACTAAATGAGAGCACACAAAATTTCGCTTAAATCGCACCACCCATCTCCGAGATCTGGCGTTTCTGAAAATTAGGGTAAGGGGGAGGGTCCGCTCCACCTTCAGATATCAAAAAATGCAGTACCCTATTTTCACCAAGGGGTCATTATGCACCATCTGTGAAAATTTCAAGAAAATCGGTTCAGCCGTTTCTTAGTCTATGAGGAACACACAAACATACAAACAAACAAACCTTCTAACAAACACAAATTGATTTTTATATATAAGATATCTAACTATGGTCAGATCTGGACCAAATTCTTTTCGGATGACGGAAGGCTTTCAACAACTCACTGTTCTTAATTTCAGCGAAATCGTATAATAAATGGGGCTTTTATGGTCTTTCGCCCATAAATCGGCAAATCGGTCTATATGGCAGCTATATCTAAATATGGTCTGATGTGCACCATACTCCTTTCGGCCGAGGGGAAGCTTAGTACAACTCACTGTGTCAAATTTCAATGAAATCAGGAATTAAATATGGCTTTTATGGGCTTATTAAAGCCCTAAATCGGTAGATCGGTCTATACGGCAGCTATATCTAATTATGGTCCGATCTAAATTAAATTTTTTACATTATATTCGTATTCTACTGCCGAATACCTTTCATTTGTATCCCATATTGTCCAGATTGGCCCACATTTTACTTCGGGCGGCACTTTTGGGGCAACGCCCTAGGTACTTGGATCCAATTTTTGACACCATGTTCGTATTTTACTCTCAAAAACCTTTCATTTCAGTCCCATATTGTCCCGATCGGTCGAGTTTGAATTTTGGCGCTACTTTTGGCGCGACCTAGGAGGTCGCCCCCATAGGCCTAGGGGCGACCTCCTAGGTAGTACCCAATTTTAGTACCATATACGTATTTAACTCCCAAATACCTTTTAATTTAGCCCCCTATTGTACCAATCGGTCCACTTTTAATATGGGCGGTACTTTTGGTGCGGTTTTGAGCTTGAAGCGGCGTCCAATTTTTGACACCATGTTCATATTTTACTCTCGAAAACCTTTCATTTTATTCCCATATTGTCGCGATCGGTCCACTTTGATTTTTGGCGCTACTTTTGGGGCGGCTTTTGTACTGGGACGTCTCCCTAGGTACTTGGACTTAATCCTAAATATCATATTCACACTCTACTCCCAAATACCTTTCATTTGAGTCCCATACTGTCCCGAACGGGTCACTTTGGATTTTGGGCTCTGCTGTTGGGCGGTCCTTGTTACTTGGACCCAATTTTCAATACCATATTCATAGTTGACTCTCAAACACCTTTTATTTGAGTCCCATATTTACCCAATCGGTGAATATGTCCTGCTGGGGGTTGTGGGAGGCTCCTCAGACACCATTTTTGTCAGATTTGTACTCTACTTTTAAATACCTTTAAATACCTAGGTATCAAACCTATGCTGCCCAAATCGGTAAAAGTGTCTTGTTGGGTGGTGTTTTTGGGGTGGGGGACCCGCCGACACTAAAGTTGGCATTTTTATGGTAAGTTCGTACTCTTCTCTTAAATACCTTTCATTTGATACCCCTATTGTACCAATCGTTAAATATATCCGTTCGGGTGGGTTTTGGGATGGGGCATCCCCCCAAGTTATTTGACCGCAAAATGTTGTCGCAAATTTGATTTAAGTGAAAATTTCGCATAAATCGTTGCGCCCATCTCCCAGATTTGACTTTTTTTGAAAAGAGGTGTGAGGAGGAGGATCCGCCAACCCTTCGGAAATCAAAAATGTGGTACCCTATTTTCACCGGGGGCCTCAAACTCTACCATCTGCGAAAATGTCATGAAAATCGGTTCAGCCGTCTTTGAGGCTATACGGAATAGATAAACAAACAAACAAAGAGCAACAATGTCATTTTTATATATTAGACTAGCATCCCGGTGGTGCGCTTCGCTACCTCGTTTTTGATACCTCCGTTTTAGTGTAGGAATTCCAAAAATGTAGGCAACCGCTCAGTTTGTAAGATTCGTAATCTTTAAAATAACTGCGTACAAAATTTCGGAAATCTATCCCCTTCTGTAAATAAATATACGAATTACAAACAAATCTTCTAACCGCCTAATATTTCTGTCAAGGTGTAATTTTGAGTGCTTTAGCTCAATTCGCAAATAATGTACAATTTTGCACGTTTTAGTACTATTTTGAATAATCTTCTAGTCACCCAAAATTAGTAGTCAAATTGAACTTGTATCCCAATTTTAAGAATTTTAGCACACTCCGTTAAGAAAGCTACATTTCGACCGTTTGAGTACCTAAATATATGAATAAAAAATATCCTATAGTTGCCCAATATATTCTTTCAAAGTACCAATTACACCGCAAATAGTACGTTTTCTTCCACATGTGCTATTTTTGTCAAGACTGCGATTATTTTTGTCAAATATCTTAATTTTAGCAGTCCCTTTTCGCTGTACTATTTTGCATTTTTGGTGAATAGATCATTGAGCCATCCATCATATATTTCTTAGTTGTACTTACATGCCAACTTTCAGGCCTCAAGTTCGATCTGAACAGAAAGTACCAAATGGTACCAATTTTGACACAAAAATGTATCAATTTTTAATAGATCATTTAGTCATCAGTCATATATTTCTTAGTTGTACCTACATGTCAAATTTCATACCTCTATTCCCATCTATGAAGAAAGTGCCTAATAGTACTAATTTCGGTACAAAAATTTTCGAATTGTGAAAAATCATTTAGTCGCCCATCATATATTTCTAAATTTTACCTACATGGCAAATTTTAGACCCATAGCTCCATCTACACAGAAAGAACCAAATGGTACCAAAATTGGTACCATAATGTACAAATTGTATAAAGATCATAGTCACCCATCATATTTTTTCTAGTGGTACCTGGAAGCCAAATTTCAGACCTCAAACTCCATCTGTTAAGAAAGTACCACATGGTACTAATTTTGGTACCAAAATGTACGAATTTTGAAAAAACCATTTAGTCATCCATCATATGTTTTTTAGTTGTACCTACATGCCAAATTTCGAACTTCTAGTTCCATCTATAAAGAATGTACCAAATAGTACCAATTTCGGTACCAAAATGTAGTGAATTGTGAAAAAATCATTTTGTTGCCCATCATATATTTCTAAGTTTTACCTTAATTCCAAATTTCAGACCTCTAGCTCCATCTGAACAAAAAGTACCAAATGGTACCAATAATGGTACAAAAATGTTCGAGTAGTAAAAAGATCATAGTCACCCATCGTAAATTTCCTAGTTATACCTACATGCCAAATTTCAAACCTCTAGCTCCATCTGCAAAGAAAGTACCAAATAGTACCAATTGCGGTACTAAACGAACGTTTTCTTACCACTACTATATTTTCATTTAACCTCATCAGTTTGCGCCAGATGTCTTTTAAGTCAAATTTCAAATTTTACCTCTATCCATCCTCCCTGTACAAAGTTGGTACCTTTTGAGTACAAAGTTGGTACCTTTTGAGTACTTTGGAGCTTTTTTAGTACCTAAATGTACAAATTTCCATAAACTCTTATAGTCACCCAATTATATTTAGGTTCCAAAATTCAGAGCTCTAGTTTAAATTTACAAAGAAAGTACAAATTGCGGTACTAAACGTACTATTTCTCCCACTTGCGGTACGATTTGCCTAACTCTTTTCTTACCAAACCTTATTTTTTCGAGACGCTCTTTAATTTAAGCCCAAGAACATAATTCTAGTCCTTTCCGTTCGCGCTGGGCAAATATGTACCATTTCGTACTTTTTGGTACTTTTTAGTACTTAAAGGTACTAATATCACGCCTCAATCCGGCCTTATCCCGTTCTTCGACCCAAGACCAAATTTCGTGCAAAATTTCATAATTCTAGCTTTAGCCGTTTGGGCTGGGCGATGATTAGTCAGTCTGTCAGCAACCAGTCAGTCACGCAACTCTTTTATATAGGGGCGGCAATGGATACTTCGATGTATTGCAAACGGAACGACAAAATGAGTATACCCCCATCCTTTGGTGGTGGTTATAAAAAGGAAAAACAATTTTCCCTTGACCATAAAATCCATGACATTAATCTTTCAAATATCCATCAACTTTGCAAACGAATTGGTCCAGTTGGCTGATATTTTCCAACCAACATACACTCAATGCACCATTTCGTAGGAAAAAAACAACAAAAATGGAAGGAGTATGGTATTGGGGGGCTTTAATAATTCTCTTTGAATTCTATGGTGCTAGATTTGTAGTGTTTGTAAGAGAAACAATAATGGTTTTCTCTCTTTCTCTCTTTTTTGTTCCTCTTGGTTGCTTTGATTAAAGAGAGTTAAAGCAAGAGCATTTGTGCTGCATTGCCACACAGCTGTTTTTGCCTCTCTGCTGTCTCGTGGGGGTTTGGGGTTGTTTATCCATTTTATTAGAGGATGTTCTCATGGAATATCCCATATTTTCAGTTTGCAGAGCAACGAAAATTTTTTGCTATGGCAAAAAGTTTATAAAAGCATTTGTCCGCATGGAAAATATTTCAGTTTCAGTGGAGCAGCCGGCGTTAAAACACGATTACGATAAAAACAGAAAATACTGAAAATAGAAACCGAACCGAACATACACACACAAACACACACAATCTCAAACATACCTAATTCAAATCCAGACAAACAAAAGCCAACAGCATAACACAAGAAAAAAAAAACACTCTCACTAACTGTCAGCAGCTGTGTGGCAGCGGCAGCATTATTAGAATAATAACAACAACAACACCACCACTGAGACTATAGTGTAAAAATGAAAGATTAGAGTAGAAAAAAAAACAACAACAACACAATAACAACAACCATTTAACTAGACAGCAAAGAAAACTCATCCTCATCATCATTGAGAAAGATAAAATACCAGCAAAATTGAGAAAAAAAAACGCAAATAGAAAAAACACAAAACAACAACATATGATGTCTCGAGATGATATGATGGGAGGCAAGCAGAGCGGCAAAAGCATCAACAATAAAAACAACAAAAACAATATATCTAATAAATATTAAAAAAAAAGAATTAAAAATAAACAAAAGATAAAAAAAGCTAAACGAAAATTTTTGGAAAAAAAGAAAAAAAGTGTAAAAAAAGGAAAAATTAAAAAAAAGTGAAAATAAAAAGTATTCAAAGATGATATAAAAAAAGACTTAGAAATTTAATAGAAAGTCTTTAATTACCTAAAAAAAAGGTTTCCAAATTATACAAAATTCTAAAACAATAACAAAAACAAGCGCCAAAAACAAAAAACCCCACTGATAACAAAAAAATTGAAAAAAAAATTATTTTCATCTCCTCGGCATCACAACAAAGTGTTAGAGTGTGTGTTTGTCTTTGCCTTGTTGTCTGTCTGGCTGGCTGGTCTAGTGTGTTTCTGATTTACCACCATACCACCTTACTACCTCATCCAACCGTCCCCACAAAGACTGTGTGTGGGTGTTGTCGTCTGCCTTCGTTCGTTTGTTTTTTTTCTCCCCCCTCCCTCCTCCATACACAGGGAATTGGCAAATTGAGAAGGGCAACAAGACAGCAGTCTGAACACATGTGTGTCTATGCGGTATCTTAGCGCTTCGGTGTATGTGTGTTTCACTGAGTATGTGCTACTGTGTGTGAGCGACGCGTAACTCTTTGATTATCTTCAATTGTCATATCATTTCTCAATAACAAAAACAAATTCCAAGTCAAAGGAAGCAGACTCAAACTAGAACAACAACAATTTAAACGTTTATCGATAATCGATTATAGATTTCCCAAAGCGCTGAGGTGCAGTGCGTGCTGTTTTGCTCCCATTGGCTATGACAATTCAGTGATAGTTGTGTGTGCATTTTGTTGTGATTTTTATATTTGCATTGCATGACAGATGTATTCCATTTGTCAAATGTCTAAAAAATAAAACGCACTATTTAGAGGCAACAGCAACAACAAATTGCTGTAAAATCATCAGAAAAATCCAAAAACATAGGCAAAAAAATCAAATAATTTTTTGTGTTTGCTCTTCGCGCTACATATATCTTAGCTAAAATGTGTGTATGTTAATATTGCTAATTTTGAAAAGTTTATCTAAAAGCAACAAAGAAATTGTGTGTTAAAAAAGTTTCACAAAAAAAAAAAAAATGTTGGAAAACCCCATTCACTATTCATTAGTAATGAAAAATTTCCTTTAAACTCTCAGTGATTTTTCCGTCGGTTTTTTCTTCGATTTTATTAGTTAAACATAAAGCAGAAAAAATTGTGACCATTTTTATCATAAGCCAGCCGTCATTCATAGTTTACAACAGAAAGGGGGAAATAGTCACGACACAACAGCACCCCCAAGTCAACAGCATCATTGTAGCCGCATTGCATTATTGTTGTGTTTGTGTTTTTGCCTCCCATTTAAATATAACAGCAGTAACAACAACAAAAGCTTAAAAGGTAAATGTATGTCATAGTATAAAATTTACTTAGATGTAATAGAAACAGATAAGGGAGGTTAAAATTTAAGAAGAATTTATTTTTTAATAGTATGGTCGAATGCTAAAAATACTTAAGAACTTTTTTTTTGTACCCACCACCGTAGGATAGGGTGTTCCCAACTCAATGGCTTCTGAACTGACTACACTTACAAAGTATGATGATATTGGATTTTTATGCGTCAAGACGAAATATTTGGGCCAGATTTTCATTTTAACGTGCTCCTTTATTGCACCAAATTCGGAGGTGGATATCTGCCTGAGATATTCCGAATTTATAAGGGAGGCATCGAATCCACATGCATATTCCGATCTTGTTTGTTTCGATGACTTCAACTTATTTCAGATATCGTGGGTCTCGAGAGAGAACGCCATGGGCTATGTGGCTGTTTCATCAACAGTTTCCTCAATTGGTATGGATACATTCTGGGAGAACATTTTTGACAGTGCTAGTTTCAGATGAATAACATTCGTAATATAAGGGATAGGATTTTGGACCTGGTGTTCATCTCGATAGTAGACATTTCTTTAAGTAGATGCTTGCCATTTGCGGAACCTGAGGATGGATACTATCCGACTTTGTCCGTTTTTATAGCCACCACCGAAGGATGAGGGTATACTCATTTTGTCATTCCGTTTGAAACACATCGAAATATCCATTTCCGACCCTAAAATATTTTAGATCGTCATAAAAATCTAAGACGATCTTGCCATGTCAGGCCGTCTGTCTATTGAAATCACGCTACAGTCTTTAAAAATAGAGATATTGAGCTGAAACTTTGAACAGACCCTTTTTTTGTTCATAAGCAGGTTAAGTACGAAAATGGGCTATATCGGACTATATCTTGATATAGCCGCCATATAGACCGATCGGCCGATTTAGTGAGTTGTGATAGGCCCTTCGACATCCTTCGTTAATTTGGCTCAGATCGGTCCAGATTTGAATATAGCTGCCATATAGACCGATCCTCGGATTTAGGGTCTTAATCGTCGTTAAAATCTAAGACAATCTTGACATGTCCGGCCGTCTGTCTGTTAAAATCACGTTACAGTCTTTAAAAATAGAGATATTGAGCAAAATTTTGTCTTTTCTTTTCATGTTCTTTTTTGTCCATAAGCAAGTTAAGTTCGGAGATGGGCTATATCGGACTATATCTTGATATAGCCCCCATATAGACCTAAGACCCTTGATCGGCCGGATCAAGGGTCTTAGGCACATAAAAGCCACATTTATTGTCCGATTTTGTTGAAATTTAAGACAGTGAGTTGTGTTAGGCCCTTCGACATCCTACGTCAATTTGGCTCACATCGGTCCAGATTTGGATATAGCTGCCGTAAAGACCGATCCTCGGATTAAGGGTTTTAGGACCATAAAAGCCACATTTATTATCCGATTTTGGTGAACTTTGGGACAGAGAGTTGTGTTAGGCCCTTCGACATCCTTCTTAAATTTGGCTTAGATCGGTTCAGATTTGGATTTAGCTGCCATTTAGACCGATCTACAATTTTAAGATTTTGGGCCCATAAAAGGTGCATTTTTCGTCATATGTTGCCGAAATTTCCTACAGTGAGTTAAGTTAGGCCCCTGAGCATCTTTCTGCTGTATGTCCCAGATCGGTCCAGATTTGGGTATACCTGCCATATAAACCCATCTCTGGATCTAAGGTCTTGGGCTCATAAAAGGCGCATTTACTGTCCGATTTCGCCGAAATTTGGGACAGTGAGTTAAGATAGGCCCCTCGACATCTTTCTGCAATATGTCCCAGATCGATCCAGATTTGGGTATACCTGCCATATAAACCTTTATAGCTGCAATATAGACCGATCTCTCAATTTAAAGTCTTGACCCTATAAAAGGCCCATTTATAATCCGATTTCGCTGAAATTTGACACAGCGGCTTATGTTATGCTCTTCGACATCCCTGTCTTATATGGTTGAGATGGGTCTATACTTGGATATAGCTACCAAAAAGACTAATATTTTGTTATACAACATTGAACAATGACTTGTACTTATTAGGCAACTCAATGTCCGTGCCGAATTTGGTCCAAATCGGACCATGTAGCTTTTATGGGGGCATAAATTATGGATTTTTTCTTCTCAATATCTATACTGCCTTCATTAGGCCGAGGTTGGAATATAACTCACATATATGGGCAGGAGCTCCAAAATCATCCTTGAAGCTACTTGACCCGGTTCAACGGAGAGCAATGGTGTTGATTGGAGACAGTAGGGTATCCAACTCTATTGCTTCTCTTGAACATCGTCGGAATGTGGGTAGCGTTGTATTGCTCTATCGCTATTTTCATGGCGTGTGTACCAGGGATATTCGTCTCCTTATCACTGACGTTAGAATGTTGACCAGGCATACAAGACTTGCCAGGAACTCACACCTGTTTGTAATTGATTGGCCAGTCGACCGAACCATGCAGTACTGAAAAAAATTCATTTTTCACCCGAACCATTTGTATGTGGAATCATCTTCCGACAAATGTCTTTCCCACCGACATTGACGTTCAGAAATTTAAGACTAATATCAATAAACACTACTCCCTCTTCCCCCCCCCTTCCATGTTGTCTTCCAATGCGTCAATTGAAGCGGGCTTGGCTGCATAGACATGAGCTTTAACATAACCCCACAACAAATATTCTAAAGTAGTAAAATCGGAGGATCTTAGCGGCCAATTAAGCGGTCCCAAACATAAATTAAAATGTTTACTGAACTCGCCTCTCAATAAGTCCATTGTAAGGCGTGCTGTAAGACATGTGGCCTTGTTGTTGAAACCACACATCATACAAGCCAAGCTCTTGCATTTGGGGGAACAAAAATTGGATACCATTTCACGGTAGCGCTAACCATTCACAGTTACGTTGCGATTCGTATCACTTTTGAAGAAGTACGGTCCAATGATGCCACCAGCCTATAAACCGCACCAAACTGTGACTTTTTCTGTGTGCATTGTCAGCTTTTGCAATGCTTCTGGCTGATCTTCACTCCAAAATCGACTTTCTGCTTATTTACGTACCTATTTAAACCATTCATTTCGTCTTATCTCCATTTACTGCCAGACCCATTTTCACTGACTCTCTTTCGAGTCTTTCAAAGGCTGCAGTTACTACTTCCGGTGACCGACCTATGATATCGATGTCATCGGCAAAGGCGAGTAGCATATGTTCTCTTGTGATTAGTGTGCCATATCTATTCACATCTGTATCTCGTATAATCTTCTCCAGCAGGATATTAAAGAGATCACACGATAGACTGTTTCCTTGTCTGAAACCTCGTTTGGTATTAAATGGTTCGGAGAGATTCTTTCCTATTCTTACTGAGGAACGCGTATCAGCGAGGGTCATCCTGTAGAGTTTTATTAATTTTGCAGGTATACCAAACTCAGACATGGCTTGAAATACCTTCGAACGTAAAGGAGTATCGAAGGCGGCTTTGTAGTCAACAAAGAGATGCTAGGTGTTGATTTGTCCTTTTCGGCTCTTTTCTAGGATTTGGCGCAGTGTGAATATCTGGTCTAGGGTGGATTTACCAGGTCTAAAGCCTCACTGATAGGGCCCAATTATCTAATTGACTTTAGGTTTTAATCTTTCACACAGTACGCTCGAGAGTATCTTCTATGCGATGGGGAGGAGACTTATTCCTCTGTAGTTGGCACATTTCGTCTTGTCTCCTTTCTTGTGTACGGGACATAGTATGCTGAGGTTCCAATCATGGGGTATGCGTTCTTCTAGCCAGATTGCGCAAATAAGCTGATGCATATGCCTTTTCAGCGCTCTTAAATGGTTAAGCGGGTAATCCGTCGGCTCCTGCTGCCTTGTTGAGATATGATACTTAACCAATTTAGCTCATTGTATGTTGAGTTCTGCTCACAATTCCTGCCAGAAATTCGAAAAACCCCAAAATATATTCCAATATTTATTCGCCTTTACTTTTTTAAACCCATTATCCCTCTGTCCTTCATTATTTTAAGGATTTCAAGGTTTTACACCCCCATTCCCCAATGAGAAGTAAAATTAGTAAAGTTAAAGGCAAACTAGGTATATAAAGCCAATGAAGAAACACGCACATCGTCTTAAACCAAATACAAGTGTTCTTAAAGTCTGTGCACTGCAGCAGTCAAAGTGTAGAATGGTTTTGGCGGTATGGCAAGAAGGCAAAATTTATTGCCATTTGTGGGCCATAAATAAAATTGAATTGAGAGTAAATGTTTATACAGCTTTCTTTGTGGCTATTATTTACTTACTTGCCAACTGTTAATTAAGGACTTGGACTTAGGGATTTCAGATGAAGCCTTTCCAAGTATAAGACAAACAGATTTCCCCTTTTTTATGAGCCTTTGCAAAGCGTTTAAGCGCTAAGTGGGGGGGGGGGGGGGGAAACAACAACAACAACAAACAGCAAAATAATCGTTTTCATGAAAAGGAAAATGAAAAACAAACTGACATTTATTTCGTATTATAATTAAATTTACAAAAAAAAACTTTGAATTGGTTAAAGAAATTTGATGAGATTTAGATTGAGGTTGGTGGCGGTCCATGTCGTTAGCAGTGAAAAAAAAGGATGAAGGAAAGTCAACGCCGACTATATGAAAAATCCGCAATTACTTTTTGGGCAACCAAAATCCGCAATTACTTTTTGGGCAATGGCCAAACTTTCTAGAACTCCAAAAATAATTTATGGGTTTTATATGGAAAATATATCCATACTAATAAAAAAATTTCTATAAAAAGTTAGGGTTAAGTTATTATAGTTTAGAATGCTCAACCCATTAAACCTTTGATAAACGAATATTTCTATTGTCTTATTTAGGCGATGGGGTCCTTGAGGACCTCAGCAATTGTAACTCTACTAAATGTAAAAATGTTCTGGACATTTTTAGGGAAGGTCATAGGCTTTCAGTCACTTTTTGTAGATGATCCTTGTCTCTAATACAGGGAGAGATGTAGGGCCAGAGACAGGGTGCCATATATAACCATCTTAAACTAGTGAAGCGATCTTTGTGATTTTTATACCCACCACCTTTCGATGGGGTTACGAGGGTTGCATTTTATATTTTGGGATTGGACAAGTTTTGTATTGCAATCTGCCAACTGATAGCTCTATTGTAAAATTTGACCTTTTTGAGGTTATATGTACTCGGAACCTTTTGCCATACGAGCGCTATTTGTGTTTTTTACAGTAACTTTAAAGATTCATCTCGCCCATAAAATGGAATTAAATCGTGAACATATTCGAGCGATTATGTTTTACAACTTTCCTTGTGGACTAACTCAACAACAGTGCATCGATGAACTTAATTAAATTTTTGCTGATGAAGCTCCATCAAGGGCCAGGGTTTATCGATGGTATGGTGAATACAACTGAGCTCGTGGTTCACTCCAAGACGAATTTCGTGAAGATTGTCCAAAATAAGTTGTTGTTCCAAAAATCATTAATGCTGTGCACCAACTGATTTTGCAAGATCCTAATGTGACCTATCGAGAGATTGAGACAACCGTAGGCATTTGTGGGGCCTGCATATATTCAATATTGCACTAACATTTGACCATTTGATCAAAAAAATTTTTGGGCATTAGACCCTTTATCGGCAGATCGGTCTATATGGCAGCTATATCCAAATAGGGTCTGATTTGGCCTCTTCAAGATCTAAACCTGTGTGCAGCAGAACGACATTTTTGTGACAAATTTCAGAGCAATATCTTGATTTTATGAAAGCTGTAGAGTGATTATAGCTGACGGATGGGTAGACGGACAGAAGCACGGACATCGCCGAATCGCCTTAGAAGTTTAGGGCGAAAAAGGATATTTCGATGTGTTGCAAACGGAATGACTAAATGAACATACTCCCTATGCTATATTTAGAATGAAAGCAGTGAGGAAAGGCAAAAGCCGGGCGGTGCGGATTGTGTAGTACCCTACACCTACCCTATAAGTCACGAGTGATTTTTGGGCTATTATCTTTTTGGCAACACTGGTTTAAACAGCTCACGAACGTTTCGTGTTTTTTTTTTCGCTGACAAACATTTTCAGTTTGGTCCATAATTTAACCATGAAACGTCTTACAAACGATCAACGCTTGAAAATAATTGAATTTTATAATCAAAATGCGTGCCCTATTGAGTTCATTGCGCGCTTCATTGTGTTCAGCGATGAGGCTTATTTTTGGCTCAATGCTTACGGTAATAAGCAAAATTGTCGATTTTGGAGTAAAGATCAGCCAGAAGCATTGCAAGAGCTACCAATGCATCCAGTAAAAGTCACAGTTTGGTGCGGTTTATGGGCTGTTGGCATCATTGGACCGTACTTCTTCAAAGATGATGAGAATCGTAAAGTAATTGTGAATGGTGAGCTCTACCGTGAGATGATATCCAACTTTGTTTTACCCAAATTGCAAGAGCTTGACTTGCAGGACATGTGGTTTCAACAAGACGGTGCCTCAAATTACACAGCACGCATAACAATGGACTTATTGAGCGGCGAGTTCGGTGAATATTTTTTATTTTGGGAAAATGCCGCGAAATCCGTACTTGGGTACCGGAAGCCTCCTCCAAGAAACTCATGGTACGACCCAGAGTGTCGAGATGCTACTGAAGCCAAGAATGCGGCATATAGAGCAATCCTGCAATCAGTAGCAACGCGCCAGATGAAGGAGAGGTATGGGGAGAAAAGGAGAGAGGAGAAACGTCTATTCCGCAGAAAGAAAAAAGGAAATGGAAAGACGTGAGTGTGAGCGAAATGAGATGTGAAGGAGTCAGAATGAAGTTCGGAAATTCTACCAAAGAATTAAACATCAAACCAATCGTTTTGGTGTAGGCACATCCGCTTGCAGAGACAAAGAAGGAATTCTGGTAACTGACACCGATAACATGCTGAGGATATGCAAAGAACATTTTACCCAACTGCTAGTGTCCGATGTTGGCGGCGAAGAGGATACCGCAGAACCAATCAATGATGATGGTATAGAATGTTTACCTCCTAGTCAGAATGAGGTCCTAGTAGCAGTGACCCGACTTAAGAACAACAAGACAGCAGGAGCCGACGGGTTACCCGCTGAACTATTTAAGAACGGAGGCGACACGCTGATAAGGCGTATGCATCAGCTTATTTGCGCAATCTGGCTAGAAGAACGCATACCCGATGATTGGAACCTCAGCATACTATGTCCCATACACAAGAAAGGAGACAAAACGGAATGTGCCAACTACAGAGGAATAAGTCTCCTCCCCATCGCATAGAAGAAACTCTCGAGCGTACTGTGTGAAAGATTAAAAGCTAAAGTCAATGAGATAATTGGGGCCTAACAATGCGGCTTTAGACCAGGTAAATCCACCCAAACCAGATATTCACACTGCGCCAACCCCTGGAAAAGACCCGAGAAGGACAAATTAACACCTACCAACTCTTTGTTGACTACAAAGTCGATGCTCCTTTACGTTCAAAGGTATTTCAAGCCATGTCTGAGTTTGGTATCCCTGCAAAATTTATAAGACTCTGAAGGATGACACTTGCTGATACGCGTTCTTCAGTAGGAATAGGAAAGAATCTCTCCGAACCATTTAATACCAAACGAGGTTTTAGACAAGGAGACAGCCAATCGCGTGATCTCTTCAATATCCTGCTGGAGAAGATTATACGAGATGCAGAAGTGAATAGATATGGCACAATAATCACAAGAGAGCACATGCTACTCGCCTATGCCGACGATATCGATATCATAGGTCGGTCACCGGAAGTAGTAACTGCAGCCTTGGAAAGAATCGAAAGAGAGTCAGTGAAAATGGGTCTGGCAGTAAATGGAGATAAGACGAAATGGATGGTTTGCACTCCCAAAAGGCGTTGCACAGCCGAGCGGATAAAGAAAATGGAGAAAGTTGGGAACCACAACTTTGAGACAGTCAGTAACTTTATCTACCTCAGCACCGCCGTAACCGAAACGAATGACACCAGTTTTGAGATTAAGCTCCCGCAATGAAGTCTTTTGAAGGCAAACACGGTGGTACACACAAACCGGGAAGACCAAAAGCCCGATGGAAAGATGAAGTGGTGGGAGACACCTCGAAACTTGGTGTCAGAGATTTTAGAATGAGCGCAGAAGATCGGGGCGCTTGGTATGCTATTCTACGTTCGGCTAGTGAAACAAATATTCTGTCATAGCCAATTAAAGGGCCGAATCTTATATACCCTCCACTATGGATCGCATTTGTCGAGCTCAATGCGCAGTACTTCTTTTTAGGCAAAGAAAGAATATTGAATAAGAACTGTTATGCTATTGGATCTATATCAAGTTATAGTCCGATTTGGACCATAAATGAATGCTGAACATCGTAGAAGTCATTGTGTAAAACTTCAGTTCATTCAGATAAGAATTGCGCCTTGTAGGGGCTCAAGAAGCAAAATCGGGTGTTCGGTTTATATGGGAGCTGTATTAAGCCATTGATCGATTCAGAACATTTCAGACACGTATATTGAAGGTCATGAGAAAAACGGTTGTACAAAATTTCTTCCAAATCGGATGAGAATTGCGCCCTCTAGAGGCTCAAGAAGTCAAGATCCCGGATCAGTTTATATGGCAGCTATACCAGAATATGAACCGATTTGAATCATACACAGTTGTTGGAAGTGATACCAAAACACCACGTGGAATATTTAAGTCAAATCGGACGAGAATTGCGTCCTCTAGAGGCTCAAGAAGTCAAGAGCCAAGATGAGTTTATATGGCAGCTATATTAGGTTATGGACCGATTTGGACCATACTTAGCGAAGTTGTTGAAAGTGATACCAAAACACCACGTGCAAAATTTCAGTCAAATCGGACGAGAATCGCGCCCTCTAGAGGCTCAAGAAGTCAAGACCCAAGATCGATTTATATGGCAGCTATATCAAAACATGGACCGATTTGACCTATTTACAATACCAACCGACCTACACTAATAAAAAGTATTTGTGTAGAATTTCAAGTGGCTAGCTTTACTCCTTCGCAAGTAAGCGTGCTTTCAACAGACAGAAGGACGGACGGAAAGACGGACAGACAGACGGACTGACGGATTCACATGCCTAGATCGACTTAAAATGACATGACGATCAAGAATATATATACTTTATGGGGTCTTAGACGCATACTTCGAGGTATTACAAACAGAATGACGAAATTAGTATACCCCCCTCCTATGGTGGAGGGTATACAAATCTTTAAACACCCACCACCGAAGGATGGGGGTATATTCATTTTGTCATTCCGTTTGCAATACATCGAAATATCCATTTCCGACCCTATAAAGTATATATATTCTTGATCAGCGTAAAAATCTAAGACGATCTAGACATGTCCTTCCGTCTGTCCGTCTGTCTGTTGAAATCACGCTACAGTCTTTAAAAATAGAGATATTGAGCTGAAATTTTGCACAGACTCTTTTTTTGTCCATAAGCAGATGGAGTTCGATGATGGGCTATATCGGACTATATCTTGATATAGCCCCCATATAGACCGATCCTCCGATTTAGGGTCTTAGGCCCATAAAAGCCACATTAATTACCCGATTTTGCTGAAATTTGGGACAGTGAGTTGCGTTAGGCCCTTCAACATCCTTTGTCAATTTGGCCCAGATCGGTCCAGATTTGGATATAGCAGCCATATAGACCGATCCTCCGATTTAGGGTCTTAGGCCCATAAAAGCCACATTTATTATCCCATTTTGCTGATATTTTGGACAGTGAGTTGTGTTAGACCCTTCGAGATCCTTCGTCGATTTGGCCCAGATCGGTCCAAATTTCGATATAGCTGCCATACAGACCGTTCCTCCGATTTAGGGTCTAATGCCCATAAAAGCCACATTTATTATCCGATTTTGCTGAAATTTTGGACAGTGAGTTACGTTGGGCCCTTCAACATCCTTCGTCTATTTGGCCCAGATCGGTCCAGATTTGGATATAGCTGCCATATAGACCGATCCTCAGATTTAGGGTCTTAGGCCCACAAAAGCCGCATTTATTATCCGATTTTGCTGAAATTTGGGCCAGTGAGTTGCCTTAGGCCCTTCGATATCTTTCTTCAATTTGGCACTGATCGGTTCAGATTTGGATATAGCTGCCATATAGACCGATATCTCGATTTAATGTTTTGGGCCCATAAATGGCGCATTTATTGTCCGATGTCGCCGAAATTTGGGACAGTGAGGTGTGTTGGGCTCTTCGATGTTGGTCTTCCATTTGGCTCAGATCGAACCAGATTTGGATATAGCTGCCATATAGACCGATCTCTCGGTTGAACAATGACTTGTACTTATAAGAATTTGGTCTAAATCGTTGTATATGTCTATATAGCTGCTATGGGGCATAAGGTATGCATTTTTCACTGGATTTTGACGAAAGGTTGTTCACATATATACCCGAGGTGGTGGGTATCCAAAGTTCGGCCCGGCCGAACTTAACGCCTTTTTACTTGTTTTAAAAACTTTGGTGAAGCTCTTAAAAAAACGCCCTTTATAATCTTTATGGGATCTTGGACCAATATTTTGATATGTTACAAATGGAATGACTACGTTAGTACACCCCCATCCTATAGTAGAGGGTATAAAAAAACAAGCAGTCGTCAAGTATGAAATTGGGATCTGAACATTTTTTCGCTTTTTTTAAAGACCAGCAGTTGATACCAGCCAAGCATTGGTTTTAAAAAAAGATTCGTTGAAATTTGCCCTGATATGAGTCAGTATTGCCACAATCTAAAGAAAGATTGGGAGATTCCGTTAGGAGTTTGTAGTATACAGATGACAGATTTCATCTCTTATCACGACCCTCTGGTTGACAACTAAAGGTCGGACGCACCAAGCCTTTTAATGAACTCTAGAGTGCGAAGCCTCTGCAGACTTATACTTTGCCGTTTAGTTGAGCCTACAGTAATCGCTTCACCAGTTGAGGTTTTATTAGCTGACAACATGCTACCGCCCGACACTATCGCCACAACTGTTGGTTATGGAAGCCCAATCTAAGTATACTGCCAGGTTTTAGATCTTCCGCTGTACTATTCAATAAACACTACCTTGGGCTGCTGGAACATCTACCACCACCTATAAAGTATTTACACCGAGATGAATAGATAATCCTGAGAAGCACATTGCAAATACATCTACTCTAAGGCTCAAACAAGCATCTAATAGAGATAAATAGAAAAAAACAAAAACAGGATAATACAAAAATAAGAGGATATAGACGACATATGACATATGATTGACAAAGGAGGTGTTAATTTCTAAAGGTTCTTTTTCTTCACGAGGCAGTAAATAGGACTACAAAATGTTGAGAGTTTCCAAAATTCAGCGTGGGATGTGGCAAGACAAGATTTTCCACATCCCATTAAAGCTGCCAGTCTTTGTTTGTTTTTTTTTCTTACCAAAACCTCTAAATCCTTAGCATTCTCCTCCCCACCATCCTTCTCAATGATTTTTGCTGCCTTTTAAGCCCTTTTGAATTTATTTTTTTCTTAAACTGTTACCTTCCACTTCCCTTTCGCTACTTTGGTGGTTGATTTATTTTGATCCTGTCGTCATTCTCTGTTGTCCCCTTACAAGTATTGCGTTGGCGTTTTATTTATTTTCTGCATTTGTTTTGTTCCTTGTCTTTGGTTGCCTTTTACCTCTTATTTCACTTTTCCTTCCTCTCGACTTTCTTGGGGAGGCTTGAAATTTTTTGACCTTTCTATCTTACTTGGTATGGCTTGGTATCTTTGACTTATTTTGAGGGTTTTCTGTTTCTTACTCCCTGCACCCTTTGGGCTTTTGTCTTATGTCTGTGTATTGCCTTAAGGTAGGTGAAAGAAAAAAACTCGTGATGCTAATGCTGGAGACAGTTAAGTTACACTGGAATACAAAGACAGAATTTTAGGAAAATATTCTTAAAAGACAAAATTTTCTTTCAAGAGAAATTTTCTTTAAAGACAATACCTTATGAACTTTTTTTTCTTACTAGAAAATTTTTAAGAAATTTTCTCTAAAGACAAAATTTTAGTGTGACATAAAATTTCATGTTGTCCAGTGTTTATATATGGTTTTTGTTGTTGTTGCTTAAGATATACCCAGTCATACTGCAGTGATATCTGTTGAATTGCCGTCTATGGCGTCTATGCCTGATTTCATGTTTTCGTTGCTGCTGCTGCTGCTTCTTCTTCGTTACGTTTCTGCCGACTGCTGCCAGCTATTTACTTTAGTCTTGAACTTATTGTTGTTGCTTTGGTTGTTTTTGGCTTGTTTAAATTAGTCAATTGTAGATGAACCCATGTATGTTGCGATGTATGTATGTCTGTGTGTGTGTGTGTATGTGCGTGTGCATGCTTGCGCCTTGTGCCATTTGTCGGCGTCTTTGGGGTTTCTTTTGGAAAATTTACATAATTTCTCATTGTTCTCATTGGAAGGGGGTATGTTAAAGTGAAATGACTGATGTTTGATGTCTGTTGTGTCCGTTTTAAAGTTTTTGTATTGCTTTCATTGTTTTTCTCTATCTCTCATTCTAAACAATGAGGGGTAATAATTATTCTTTTGTTATCTTGAGAATGAACCCGAGTTCATGAAAAACAAATCTCGGTCATTTGTATGCATTTTGAAAGGTTGTTGTTGTTGTTGTTTTTATTGTTTTATTCACATTTGTGTACAAATTTAGAAGCATTTGAAGGCGACTACTCTATGGGGAGACCATAATGAAAGGTAAATTGCCAGAAATATGGGCTGCTATGTAGATTTCATACATAAAAAATTCGCTTATTATGATGCCTGTGATTTTTAAGCAACATAAGGATTTGCTTGAAGGAAATTTGGGAAATTTTATTTACCGTAAACATAAAGTAGACCAATTTTAGACAAAACTTTAAAAAATAGTTTATCCTCTTATTGCCAAGTAGATAAAAGTAACAAACAGTAAAAGCGTCATATATTCAGCCGGGCCGAATTTTGGATCACAGCAAGTTCTTTGGACAATTTGTCTTCAAAGACAGGAACTTGTAAGGGAATTGGGCAGTCATAACAAGACATCTCCCTGGATTTTTTTATGTTCTTAGATTAGCACAAAATCCTAAAGGTTCACAAGAAGTCAAATCGGTTGATCGATGAATATGTGAGCTATAACAGGTTATGGACCCATTAAATCCAAACTTGGTCTAATTGTTGGAAGTCATCAGAGAAGTTTCAGCCAAAATGCATAAGAATGACGCTTTCCTCAGTTACCCAAGATATATATATTCATGAGATTGGTTTATAATGGGAGCTTTATTAAGCTATTGAACAATTCAAACCAAACTTGAAATAGCTTTTGAAGGCCTAAGCGAAAGTAGTCGTACAAAATATCAGCCTTCTAGACGTTCAAAAACCGGGAGATCGATATATATGGGAGTTAAATCAGGTTATAGAGCGATTTGACCCAGTAGTCTGTCTATCCGTCCGTCTGTCTGTCCGACCATCTGTCTGTCAAAAGCACTCTAACTTTCGAAGCAGCTAAGCTAGGTGCTTGAAATTGTGCATAAATACTTCTTATAAGTGCAGGTCTGTTGGGATTGTATATGGGCCAAATTGCTCCATGTTTTGGTATAGCTGTCATATAAACCCATCTCGGATCTTGACTTCTTGAGCCTATAGAGGGCGCACTTAATATTCGATTTGGCTGAAGTTAAGTGTGGAGTTTTTTGGTTGGACCATCAACAACTGCGCCAAGTATGGCCCAAATCGGATCACAACCTGATATAGCTCTCATATAAATCTATCTCCCGATTATATTGGGTTGCCCAAAAAGTAATTGCGGATTTTTTAAAAGAAAGTAAATGCATTTTTAATAAAACTTAGAATGAACATTAATCAAATATACTTTTTTTTGCACTTTTTTCTAAAGCAAGCTAAAAGTAACAGCTGATAACTGACAGAAGAAAGAATGCAATTACAGAGTCACAATCTGTGAAAAAATTTGTCAACGCCGACTATATGAAAAATCCGCAATTACTTTTTGGGCAACCCAATACTTCTTCAACCTCTAGAGGGCTCAATTACAATTCGATTTGGCTGAAATTTTGCATAAAGTGATGCGGTTTGACCATCAACCATCAATTGTGCCAAGTTTGGCCTAAATCCGTTTTGTAACCCGATATAGCTCTCATGTAAACGGATCTCTGATCTTGACTTCTTGAGCCGCTAGAGAGCGCAATTATTATTCGATATGGCTGAAGTGTTTTGTTCTAACTTCTAAGAACTGTGCCAAGTATGGCCTAAATCGGTTTATAACTTGATATGGCTCCCATATAAACTGATCTTGGATTTTGGCTTCTTGGGCCGCTAGAGGGCGCACTTATTATCAGATTTAGCTGAAATTTTTGGTTAAAGTGCATCGTTTGACCATCAATTACAGTGGTAAGTATGGCCGAAATCGGTTCATAACTTGATATAGCTTTCATATAAACCGATTTCGGATCTTGACTTCTTAAGGCGATAGAGGGCGCAATTATTATCCGATGGGGCTGAAATTTTGCAAGAAGTATTTTGGTTTGACCATCATCAACTGTGCTAAGTATGGCCTAAATCGGTTTATAACCTGATATAACTCCCATATAAACTGATTTCGGATCGTGATTTCTTGTGTCGCTAGAGGGTGCAATTCTTATCCGATTTGGCTGAAATTTTACATGAAGTGAACTGCGTTCTTCGGTTCATAACCTGATGTAGATCCCTTATAATCCAATATGGGATCTTGACCTTGTGAGTCGCTAGAGGGCGCAATTATTATCCAATTTTATTGCTATTTTGCAGGGAATGTTTCGGGTTGACCATCAAAAACTGTGCTAAGTATGGCCCAAATCGGTTTACAACCTGATATAGCCTCCATATAAATCGATCCCTCGATTATACTTCTTGAGCCTTTTTAGGGAGCAATTCCTATCCGATTCTCCCATAAACAGTTCTCCCAATTTTATTTCTTGAGCCACTCTGGGACGCAATTCTTTTCCGATTTGACTGAAATTTTGCACAATGAATTCTACTTTGGTCTCCAACCAAGCCAAGTATGGCGTCAATCGGTTCATAATATGGTATAGCTGATATAGTAATTCTTATCCATTATCTTTTGTTTATCTATTAGGAGATATCGGTCAAACACTTGTCCAATGAGAATACCTTGGAGGAAAATGACACCGAAAGCCATACTGATCTCCTTCCTAAATCCTCTCTGTAATAGCTTTGTCTTCCCACGATCTGGATTCCTTCGACCATTTAACTGTTCCACAGTGGTGTATGCACGACCACGCCCTTAATTTGGTCTTCTCCACACTTACAGGCTTTGTATTCGTCAAGTTTATTGATGGCAGACCTCTTGCCCTTACTCTGCTAGTATTCTATCGTGATCTTACCGTCCAGGTGGTTGCAGCCCTAGACAACTTGGCCTGGTGTTCACACTCGACATCCACAAGTTGACACTTGAGCACGTCACTTGCAGGACCGTGTCACGATCAGGCAACCAGAAACTTAGTTAGAACTTGGTTGTTGTAGCCACATTTTTATGTAGAGTTGGCGATCCTCGAAGCACATGTAGGTGAGCAAGCTATTTTTGGTCCAAAGGAACGATCGCCGCGGAAACAACGTGGCCTTTGGCTATTTAATGGCGCCAAAAACTCGCCTTGTCATAACGAGCATCAGAGGCACTCAGAGGCCAGTGCCGCCCGGCTTCTCACTGAGAATCTCTAATCGATACCTCTGATTTTTCGCGATTGCCGTTGCAGCTACTCCGTATGTAGCATTCCACTATCGGTAACCTATGGACGTTAGCTCGCAGCTAAGCTTCCAAGTAACAGCAATGAACAGCACACAAATTGTAGCTCAATCTTCCAGCCTGTGTGGTGCTCACAGCTATTCCGTGTCGGTCTAAAACTCTCCTCTAACTTTATTTAATCCGTTTGGCATCGATTTCCAGATGGCACTATCAGAGTTCCGTCAATCCATGGCTGTGCCACAGGCAACAGTGCCACGCACTCAACTTTAAACAAACATTTGCTAATCCTTCCAAGTATCCTATCGTTGCCCCGCCTTTACCGGGACAGTGTGATTTGCTTCTATCATACTTCCGTCCCCTTAAGCCTCATAGCCGCACACTTAATCATCTTGCCATGGGGCAGTTTTCTTGAGTAGTCTTCATGTAACATAGCCTCGCTTATGCCAAGACAACATATTGGGTTGCCCAATAAGTAATTGCGGATTTTTCATATAGTCGGCGTTGACAAATTTTATCTACGGCTTGTGACTCTGTAATTGCATTCTTTCTTCTGCCAGTTATCAGCTGCTACTTTTAGCTTGCTTTAGAAAAAAAGTGTAAAAAATGTATATTTGATTAAATTTCATTCTAAGTTTTATTAAAAATGCATTTACTTTCTTTTAAAAAATCCGCAATTACTTTTTGGGCAACCCAATATATTCTCTAAACCTGTTGTAATACCCTTATGTTGCACTTTTTCTTCATCGCCCTCCACCAAACTAAGAGGCTTGTCGGTAAGCTCCCGCATCTAACACTTCCAGTTCTGTTTCATTCCCCCAAAGCAACTCCAAAGTATTTGACCTTGTCATATATCGCAGAGGTTAGTATGTCCGCCTATGACGCTGAACGCCTGAGTTCGAGTCCAGGCAGGACCTTCAGAAAAATTGTCAGCGGTGGTTATCCCCTCCTAATGCTGGCTACATTTGTGAGGTACTTTGCCATGCAAAAACTTCTACCCAAATAGGTGTCGCTCTGCGGCACGCTGTTCGGATTCGGCTATAAAAACGAGGTCCCTTATCATTGTGCTTAAAATTGAATCGGCCAGCACTCATTGATTTGTGAGAATTTTGCCCCAGTTCCTTAATGGAATGTTCATGGGCAAATTTGCATTTGCATATATCGAAAACGTTCTCTGGAATAAGTGGCCCACCTTCATGTTCCTTGGGAACAGGCAGATTTCAGTCTTCTTTCAGGGTCAACCCTAGGTTGGGCTACCTCTAGGGTCTCAATGTTGACCGTTGTCGTATGCCATCTGCAAAACACTTTCGGCTTTTCTGCGTAGCTGATTCTGATCTTCTGCATAGTTGATTTAATTTCAAATCCATCCTTACCCAGCATCCTTAATAGATTATTAATGATGATCACCCATAGGAGAGATCATAAAATGTCCCTCTGTGGCGTGCCCTGAGTCACTTTCAACCTTATCTTTAAGTCACGGCAGCCACAATTTGTCCCACATGTTCCTCAACATAGGGTTTGTCCAGTCTCTTAGGATTTAGTCCACCAGGTTCTTGTCATTGGATCAGTGTATCGGCCCCCACATTGTTAAAAGCCTCACTCAGAGTCAATGCACCAATGTGTAAGCCATGACATCGCAGGATGCTTTTATTTTAGGCACAACCTGTTGCAGGGTAGTCTCCGCATACCTTCCCTTGACATAGGCCGCCTGTTTGTATTTGAGCAGTTCTCTGGATATCCTACTCTTTATCATAACATTGACAATATGTTCCATGGTTTTTGTGTAGAAAGGTTATAAGGCTTATGGGTCTATAGGCCTTTGGGTTGGGATAGCTTCCCTTGCCAGGCTTGGGTATAAATACCACCTTTTCCTCCTTCCAAGCCGTCAGAGTTAATGCAAAAATTAGTGTGTTAAGACAATATTCTAGTATAACAAGGAAATAGAAGTTTCATCTAAACTTGATTTCTTCTACTTTTCCCATCTTAAATTTGTTTCCATATCCCTTTTACCCTACTTCTCTTCCTCTAGACCCCTGTAATGTTTCTATTCCCCACATGTTTCTTAATCGCAATTCAATATAAGTACAACAACACTCGTCCACTTCAAACCTCAACACACACAGACAGACAAACTCATTAACGGCTTGATAATGACGAGACCATGTAAATGGTTATGCGGTCACCAGAGCTTGTGTCTCTCTCTCTCTTACTCCCTCTCACACATGCACACACACACCACACGCACACACTGTAGCACAATGCCAAACAATTCAATTGAACAGCCAGCTATTATAGTGAAAAAACAACATCACTTGTGACGTATGATAAACATTTAATTAAATATTAATCATAGGCTTAAGTGTTTATTTATAACGAAGTTTCAGTGTTTATTTATGTTCGGCTCGATTAATTGCAAGCATCGCAGTGGCGCGCAGCCATCACCAACAAACTTGCAAGCCATTCACTCATTTTGGCGTTTCATATCACCGACACTACGGGAATATTAGGGGAAATCTGGTATAGCTGTTATAAAGACGACACTGAAAATTGAACATCTTAAGCTAAAGCCTTTCTACAACTAAGCCGAATATAGTCCAGAAGGGCTATATTTAAGGTGTAGGTCCCATACCCCATATCCCATAACTTATCCCAGATTTTTGGTATTTTTTACCGCTCACAACAAAAGATAACACCGTTTGGCCCAATGTGCATAGGCATACCGCCCGTTCAGCTCTTTAAACGGCCTCAGGTCAATATTTCAAGGTGTTACGAACAGAATGATTAGATTCCTATACCCCCATCTTGCGGTGATGGAGTATTTTCATTTTTGCTAAATTTCCAGCGAAGAACACAATTTTAGCAAATTTTTTGGAAAAAAAATTTTACGAAAAACAATTAAAAGCTTGCTAAGTTCGGCCGGGCGGAAACCTATATACCCTCCACTATGGTTCGCATTTGCAAGTGTTTTGCATGTTTTTTTTTAAAGGAAGATAGGGAATAAATCACTAAGAATCGCTTTCCAAAACCAAATCAAGGAATAGGCTATATGGAAGCTATGTTATGGTATGGACCAATTTTGACCATACTTGGCATACATGTTGAAGGTCATAGTTAATCGGATAAAAATTCCGCATTTTAGGGGCTCAAGATCAGGATCATTACCCTGTTGCAGCAAAGGTTCGCACCCGTTTGAACATGGCGAGGAAAGTACGATCTGACACAGCACGGAAGCTAAATTGCAAATTGTTCCCATGAACATTCCACTAAGGACCAGTGGCAAACTTCTCACATATCCATGAGTGCAGTCCGATTCAAGTTTAAGCTCAATGATAAGGGGCCTCCCTTTTATAGCCGAGTCCGAACGGGGTGCCGCAGTGCGACACCTCTTTGGAGAAAAGTTTTTAGATGGCAAAGTACCTCACAAATTTTGCCAGCATTAGGAGGGGAAAACCACCGCTGAAAATTTTTCCGATGGTCTCGCCAAAATTTGAACTTAGGCGTTCCGCGTCATAGGCGGACATCGGTGGCACGGAAGCTGGACATTGAAAAGCTGCAAACACAACAAATGGCAGCGGTATACTCCACTCGACTGACCCAACTGCTCGATGAAAGCACTCCTCATATGCGAACGAGTCCGAACGTCGTGCCGCAGTGCGACACCTCTTTGGAGAGAAGTTTTACATGACAAAGTACTTCACAAATGTCGCCAGTATTAGGAGGGGAAAACCAATGCTGAAAATTTTTCTGATGGTCTCGCCAGTATTCGAACCTAGGCGTTCAGCGTCATAGGCGGACATCGGTTGCACGGAAGTTGGACATTGCAAAGCTGCAACACAACAAATAGCAGCGGCATACTCCACTCGACTGACCCAACTGCTTGATGAAAGCACTCCTTGTTCCGATGATATAATGGCGCAGTGGCAAACTATTGTCCCTTCCATGGAAAATGCCGCGAAATCCGTACGTGGGTACCGGAAACCTCCCCCAAGAAACCCATGGTACGACCAAGAGTATCGAGATGCTACTTAAACCAAGAATGCGGCATATAGAGTAACCCTGCAATCAGTAGCAACGCGCCAGATGAATGAGAGGTATGGGGAGAAAAGGAGAGAGGAGAAACGTCTATTCCGCAGAAAGTAAAAGGAAATGGAAAGACGTGAGTGTGAGCGAAATGAGATGTATAGGAGTCAGAATGAAGGCCGGAAATTCTACCAAAGAATTAAACACCAAACCAATGGCTTTGGTGCTGGCACATCCTCCTGCAGAGACAAAAAAGGAAATCTGGTAACTGACACCGATAACATGCTGAGGATATGAAAGGAATATTTTACCCAACTGCTAGTGTCCGACGTTGGCGGCGAAGATGATACCGCAGAACCAATCCCTGATGATGGTATAGAATGTTTACCTCCTAGTCAGAATGAGATCCAAGTAACAATGACCCGACTAAAGAACAACAAGGCTGCAGGAGCCGACGGGTTACCCGCTGAACTATTTAGGACCGGTGTCGACACGCTGATAAGGCGTATGCATCAGCTTATCTGCGCAATCTGGCTAGAAGAACGCATACCCCATGATTGGTCCCTCAGCATAATATGTCCCATACACAAGAAAGGAGACAAGACGGAAAGGAGACAACATCTCATACAATATACTCTCGAGCGTACTGTGTGAAAGAATAAAACCTAAAAAAAGCTGTATAAGCTGAATGGAGTCGATAGCTTAGTTACACGCATCAAAATACAACGGCATCGTTGGCTACTTCATGTTGTCAGCATAGATGAAGAAGCTCCAGCAAAGAAGTCTTTTGAAGGCGAACACGGTGGTACACGCAAATCGGGAAGACCAAAAGCCCAATGGAAAGATCAAGTGGTGGGAGACACCTCGATACTTGGTGTCAGAGATTTTAGAATGGGCGCAGAAGATCGAGGCGCTTGGAACGCTACGTTCTACATTCAGCTAGTGGAACAAATATTCTGTCATAGCCAATTAAAGTAAAGTAAAGTAAGGGGCTCAAGAAGTACATCCGGGTGATCGGTCGGTTTATGTGATAGCTATATTAGGTTATGAACTGATTCAGACCATGCTTAACACAAATGTTTGAAGTCTAAGTAGAAGCTATTGTGGGTAAGAATTTTGCATTGTAGTGGTTGAGGAAGTACATTCGGGAGATCGGTTTATATGTGATCTACATCAGGTTATGAACCAATTCAAACAACATTGGAGAACATAGTTAAAGTCATTGAGCAGAATTTTAGCCAAGTCGGGTACGACTTCCACCCTCTAGGGGCTAAAAGAGTCATCTCGAAGGATCGGTTTATATGGAGGTTATATCCAAATTGGAACCGATATGGCCCATTTGGCGACCGCTATAGTGATTTTCACTGACGAACGGAGGTAGTATGAAATAAGACCCCAATGTAAAATTAAATAAAGATCCAAAACTGGCGGTTTCTTTCAAAATGAAATAAGACCCCAAAATTAAAAATTGTATGAGGATTTAGTTGGGGCCTAATTTAATTTGGGGGTCCCCAAAATTAAAAATGAAATAAGGCCCCGAAATTTGGGCATTTATTTCATATGAAATATAGCCCCAACTTTAAAAAAATATTTTGCTCATTGAAATAAAACCTCAAAAATTAGTTTTGGGGCTTTGTATCATTTGAAACTTAGGTTTCAAAACCCCAAAACAGGGGTTTTATTCAAAATGAAAAAGACCCCAAAATTAAAAGTTGTGTGAGGCTTTAGTTGGGGCTTAATTTAATTTTTAATTTTGGGGTCCCCAAAATTAAAAATTAAATTAGGCCCCAAAATTTGGGCATTTATTTCGTATGAAATATAGCTCCAACTATAAAATAATATTTTGCTCACTGAAATAAAACCTCAAAAATTAGCTTTGAGGTTTTGTATCATTTGAAATTTAGGTCTTAGTCTTTGTTCCAATTTTTATACCCTAAAAGTATGATCCCAATGTAAAATGAAATAGAGACCCAAAACTGGTGGTTTATTTCAAAATGAAATAAGACCCCAAAATTAAAAATTGAATGAGGCTTTAGTTGAGGCCTAATTTAATTTTTAATTTTGGGGTCCCCAAAATTAAAAATGAAATAAGGCCCCAAAATTTGGGCATTTATTTCGTATGAAATATAGCTCCAACTATAAAATAATATTTTGCTCACTGAAATAAAACCTCAAAAATTAGCTTTGAGATTTTGTATCATTTGAAATTTAGGTCTTAGTCTTTGTTCCAATTTGTATACCCTAAAAATATGACCCCAATGTAAAATGAAATAGAGACCCAAAACTGGGGTTTTTTTTTTCAAAATGAAAAAAGACCCCAAAATTAGAAAATGAAATAAGAGGCCCCAAAATTTGAGCATTTATTTCATATGAAACTTTAAAATAATATTTTTCTCACTGATATAAAACCTCAAAAATTAGCATTGGGGCTTTGTATCATTTGAAACTTAGGTCTTAGTCTTTGTTCCAATTTTTATACCCTACACCACTCCTGTTGTCTGACTGTCTGTCTGTCCGTCTGTCTGTCTGTCCATGTTAATTTGTGTACAAACTACAGGTTGCAATTTTCGTCCGATCGTCTTCAAATTTGGTATGGGCATGTCTTTCGTCCTAGAGACGAAGCCTATTGAAGTTGGGAAAAATCGGTTCAGATTTGGATATAGCTCCCATATATATGTTTGCCCGATTTTCAGTAATACTGCAATAAAATGGTAATTTGTTAACCGATTTTCTCGAAATTTGGTATGGGCGTGTTTTTCAGCCTAGAGACGAAGCCTATTGAATTTGGAAAAAATCGGTTCAGATTTGGATATAGCTCCCATATATATATTTTCGACCGATTTTCAGTAATACTGCAATAAAATGGTCATTGGTTAACCGATTTTCTCGAAATTTGGTATGGGCATGTCTTTCGTCCTAGAGACGAAGCCTTTTGAAGTTGGGAAAAATCGGTTCAGATTTGGATATAGCTCCCATATATATATTTTCGACCGATTTTCAGTAATACTGGAATAAAATGGTCATTTGTTAACCGATTTTCTCGAAATTTGGTATGGGCGTGTTTTTCAGCCTAGAGACGAAGCCTATTGAATTTGGAAAAAATCGGTTCAGATTTGGATATAGCTCCAATATATATATTTTCAACCGATTTTCAGTAATACTGCAATAAAATGGCCATTTGTTAACCGATTTTCTCGAAATTTGGTATGGCCGTGTCTTTCGGCTTAGAGACGAAGCCTATTGAAATTGGAAAAAATCGGTTCAGATTTGGATATAGCTCCCATATAAATATGTTCGCCCGATTTTCAGTAATACTGCAATAAAATGGTCATTGGTTAACCGATTTTCTCGAAATTTGGTATGGCCGTGTTTTTCAGCCTAGATACAAAGCCTATTGAAATTGGAAAGAATCGGTTCAGATTTGGATATAGCTCCCATATATATGTTCGCGCGATTTTCAGTAATACTGCAATAAAATCGTCATATGTTAACTGATTTTCTCGAAATTTGGTATGGGCATGTCTTTCGGCCTAGAGACGAAGCCTATTGAAATTGAAAAAAAATTGGTTCAGATTTGGATATAGCTCCCATATACATGTTCGTCCGATTTGCAGTAATACTGCAATAAAATGGTCATTGGTTAACCGATTTTCTCGAAATTTGGTATGGCCGTGTTTTTCAGTCTAGATACAAAGCCTATTGAAATTGGAAAGAATCGGTTCAGATTTGGATATACCTCCCATATATATGTTCGCGCGATTTTCAGTAATACTGCAATAAAATCGTCATATGTTAACCGATTTTCTCGAAATTTGGTATGGGCATGTCTTTCGTTCTAGAGACGAAGCCTATTGAAGTTGGAAAAAATCGGTTCAGATTTGGATATAGCTCCCATATATATGTTCGTCCGATTTGCCGTAATAATGCAATTATATGGTAATTTTTGAACCGATTTTCTCGAAATTTGGCAGGAAGGATTTTCTAATGGCTTTTGACATTACTGGTTAATTTCATGGAAATCGGTTCAGTATGAGTAATAGCTCCCATATATATGTTCGTCAGATTTTGGGTAATTTGCAATAATGTTGCATTTGTCAACCGTAGTTATTACAGTTTGAACATATCTTTGGTCGCCGAGGTCCATCAAAAAGGGTTCAGAATTGGATATAGCTCCCACATTGTACTTATAGGGTAGGTGTAGGGTATAATACAGTCGGCACCGCCCGACATTTGCCCTTCCTTATAGGTTTAAAATGAAATTGAACCCTAAAGAATTGTTTTGAAGATTTTTTTTTGCTGTGATTGAGTTTTTTTCTTATGATCTTCTCCTCATAGTTTCGTTTCCTTATTATAACGATCCACTTTAATGTCTTCTATTGGCAACAACAAATGAAACGGCAATAAATACCAATGGCGCAATCACTGATCCGAACTATCAAAGGGAACAACAATGAATGTTGTTCGACAACATCAAATGAAAAATATAATTAATTTTCCTTAGATAGTCAGGTTGTGCGTTATTTCCTTTTTCAAACGCCCACCTTAAGTTATGGTGTGGGAAAGGTCAACATGAAATCTCCTACTAAAGAAATTATAAACAAATCAATTGTGGATATATATGGCCCCTATGTTGTTTGGATAATGATTGATTTCTTTGTGATAGAGTGATTGACAAGGGAAGTATGGAAAGATGGGGGAGATTAGGAAAGGGGGAGTCAAAACCAAATCACCTATGGCCTTTAAAGGGGGAGCTATCAAATGAATGCGTTATCATTGTAGGTAATAAAGTAGAAAAAAATAAAATACAACGAGTAAAAGCGAGCGAAGTTTGGTTGGGTCGAATCTTACATACCCTCCACCATGGGTCGCATTTGTCGAGTTCTTTTCCCGGTATCTCTTTATAGGGGGCGCCCCGTTAGCCGAGTTGGTAGCGTGCTTGAACTACCTGTGAAGGGGTCGTGGGTTCAATTCCCACCAGAAGCCTTGGTCTGTCGCTACTGTGGTATAACAATGGACTTAAAATTGTCTAATTGAATCTGTAAAGGACTGCCACTCTTACCTAACCTATTCATCTCTTTAAGGGCAAAAAGAGGACAAGGAGAAAAGATTAGAAAAATATCCCCACATTAAAATGTACACAATTTTGCATTCGTTTAAACCAATTGTCGATGAACTTTTGCCACTCTGATTGAGGTATCTCCAAACCATGTATTCTGAATTCATCAACAGCTTCTTCAGGTGTCGAAAACCGTTGACCTCTCATTTAATTTTTAACGTACGGGAATAAAAGAAGTCATTCGGTGCCAAGTTAGAACTATACGGCGGATCCCTCATCTAGTCGATGTTTTGAGTGCTCAAAAATGCAGTTGTTTGAGACGATGTGTGAGAGCTCGCATTGTCACTGTGAAAGGTGATCCGTCTTCTGCGGTTGGTTTTCCTGATTTCTTAGAAGACAACTGGCAAAAAAATGGTCAGAATTGACTATTCTGCGTTGTTCTAGTGGAACGATTGCAACATGTCAAGTTTTTCCGAAAAAAACAGGTGATGATTTGCTTGGAAGTGCTTCCTGAGCGAGCAACTTTTGTTGGATTTGGCTCATCTTGAATGACCCATACAGTCAACTGCTGTTTATTTTTGGGTTCATACGCGAAAATCCACGATTCATCACCTGTCACGATGTCATAGATGTGTTTCGAAGCACCGCGATCGTGTTTTTGGAGAATTTCTTTGGACCAATCGATACGATCCTTTTTTTGAGCAATTGACAAATTGTGTGGGATCCAATGCGAAAAAAATTTTTTTGATGGTCAAAAGTTCGTGCAATATTGAATGTATGCTGGTCCCACTAATGCCTGCGGTAGTCTCAATCTCTCGATAGGTCACATGATGATCTTGCAATATCAGTTAGCGCACAGCATTAATGTTTTTTGGAACAACAACTGATTTTGGACGACCTTTACGAACTTTGTCTTGAAGTGAACTACGACCTCGGTTGAATTCACCACACCATCAATAAACACTGGTCCTTGATGGAGCTTCATCGCCAAAAATTGAATCATGTTCATCGATGCACTATTTTTGAGTTAAACCAAGTCAAAAGTTGTAAAAAATAATGGTTGTAAAAAATAATGGCAATTCCATTTTTTGGGCGAGATGAATATTTACGCTTACTGTAAACAATGCAAAAAACGCTCGTATGTCAAACTCAAAAATGTCAAGCTTTACGATAGAGCTGTCAGTAGGCAGATTGCAACACAAGGGTTGTCCAATCCCGAAATATAAAAGGCAATAAGGGGCAAACTTCTCACATATCAATGAGTGCAGTCCGATTCAAGTTTAAGCTCAATGATAAGGGGCCTCCTTTTTATAGCCGCGTCCGAACGGCGTGCCGCAGTGCGACACCACTTTGGAGAGAAGTTTTACATGGCATAGTACCTCACAATTGTTGCCAGCATTAGGAGGGGATAACCACCGCTGAAAAATTTTCTGAAGGTCCTGCCGGGACTCGAACTCAGGCGTTCAGCGTCATAGGCGGACATGCTAACCTCTGCGCTACGGTGGCCTCCTGTTCCTTAGTGGGATGTTCATGGGCAAAATTTGCAATTTGCAAAAGGCAATCCTCGTATCAGGTTTACGGATTCGAACCATACTTGGTTTGGATGTTGGTGGCCACAGTGGAAATCATTTCAGCCAAATCAAATAAGAATTGCTCCCTCTAGGGGCTAAAGAAGTCCAAACGGGATATCGGTGTATGTGAGAGCTATATCAGGTTGTGAATCGATTAAGACCATACTGGTCATAGTTGTTGGGGGTTAAAACAAACCACTTCATTCAAAATGCCAGCAAGATCGATTAATAACTGCGCCCTCTAGCGGCTCAAGAAGTCAAGATCCGAAATCGGTTTATAAGGGAGCTATATCAAGTAACGGACCGATTGAGGCCATACTTAACACAGTTGTTGATAGTGAAAACAAAACACCTCATGCAATATTTCAGCCAAATCGGATAACAATTGCGCCCTCTAGCGGCTCAAGGAGTCAAGATCCAAAATCGGTTTATAAGGGAGCTATATCAGGTAACGGACCGATTCAGGTCATACCTAACACAGTTGTTGATGGCCAAAATAAAACAACTCATGCAAAATTTTAGCCAAATCGGATAAAAATTGCGCCCTCTAGCGGCTCAAGAAGTCAAGATCCAAAATCGGTTTATAAGGGAGCTATATCAGGAAACGGACCGATTCGGGCCATACTTAACACACTTGTTGATGGTTAAAATAAAACAACTCATGCAAAATTTAAGCCAAATCAGATAATATTTGCGCCCTTTAGCGGCTCAAGGAGTCAAGATTCGGGAGCGATTTATATGGGAGCTATATGAGCTAACGAACCGATTTAGACCATTTCTGGCACTGTTGTTGATGGTCAAAAATGTTGGCCACATCCGATAATAAGTGCGCCCTCTAGCGGCTGAAAAAGTCAACATCCAAAATCGGTTTATAAGGGAGCTATATCAGATAAGGGACTGATTCGGGCCATACCTAACACAGTTGTTGATGGTCAAAATAAAACAACTCATGCAAAATTTCAGCCAAATCGGATAGTATTTGCGCCCTCTAGCGGCTCAAGGAGTCAATATCCGAAAGTGGTTTATATGGAAGCTATATCAGCTAACGAACTGATTTAGACCTTTCCTGACACTGTTGTTGATGGTAAAAATAAAACATTTCTTGAAAAATTTTGGTCACAACCGATAATAGGTGCGCCCTCTAGTGGCTCAAGAAGTCAGGATCCAAGATCGGTTTATATGGGAGGTATATCAGGTAGTAAACCGATTGACGCCATACATGGCACAGTTATTGATGGTCAAACTTCACGAAAATTTCAGCCAAATCGGATAAAAAGTGCGCCCTCTAGCGGCTGAAGAAGTCAAGATCCGAAAACGGTTTATATGGGAGCGATATCAGGTTGTGAAACGATTTAGACCATTATTTGCGCTGTTGTTGGAAATCAAAACAAACCATCGCAGGCAAAATTACAATTAAAACGGCGAATAATTGCGCCCTCTTGCGGCTTAAGAAGTCAAGGTTCGAAGTCGGGTTATAAGGTTATAAACCGATTGGTGGAACCACACAGTTGGTGGAAGTCAATCAAAAAAAAAAAAAAAAAAATAAATAAATAAATAAATAAAATAAAATGAACCGGGTGTAATTTTTCACCCAAATCGGATAAGAATTGCGCTCTCTAGAGGCTCAAGAACTCAAGATCCAGGATCGGTTTATATGACGGATATATCAAAACATGGACCGATGTAGCCCATTTGTAGAGATGGGCGATGGGTAAATATTCAAAATGTATTTACTCGTTGTTGATGGTAAAAATAAAACATTTCGTGAACAATTTTGGCCACATCCGATAATAGGTGCGCCCTCTAGCGGCTCAAGGAGTCAGATCCAAAAGTGGTTTATATGGGAGCTATATCAGCTAACGAACCGATTTAGACCATTCCTGGCACTGTTGTTGTTGGTAAAAATAAAACATTTCGTGAACAATTTTGGCCACATCCGATAATAAGTGCGCCCTCTAGTGGCTCAAGAAGTCAGGATCCAAGATCGATTTATATAGGAGGTATATCAGATAGTGAACCGATTGAAGCCATACTTGGCACAGTTAATGATGGTCAAACTTCACGAAAATTTCAGCCATATCGGATAATAAGTGCGCCCTCTAGCGGCTGTATAAGTCAAGATCCGAAAACGGTTTATATGGGAGCTATATCGGGTTGTGAAACGATTAAAACCATACTTCGCTCAGTTGTTGGAAGTCAAAACAAACCATCGCAGGCAAAATTACTATAAAAACGGCGAATAATTGCGCCCTCTTGCGGCTTAAAAAGTCAAGGTTGGAAGTTGGGTTATAAGAGAGCAATATCAGGTTATGAACCGATAGGTGGAACCACACAGTTGGTGGAAGTCAATCAGAAATAACAAAAAAATAAATAAAATAAAATGAACCTGGTGTAATTTTTCAGCCAAATCGGATGAGAATTGCGCTCTCTAGAGGCTCCAGAACTCAAGATCCAGGATCGGTTTGTATGGCGTCTATATCAAAACATGGACCGACGTAGCCCATTTGTAGAGATGGGCGATGGGTAAATACTCAAAATGTATTTACCCGGTAAATTGGGTAAATACCAGGTTACCATCTTAGGTATAAAAACATTTTTCATACTATTTTTAATTATTTCGTATTCTTTGTATATAAACCTGACCTTCTTATACCATAAAATCGGAATTTTGTGACTCTGTAATTGCATTCTTTCTCCTGTCAGTTATATGCTGTTACTTTTAGCTTGCTTTAGAAAAAAAGTGTAAAAAAGTATATTTGGTTAAAGTTCATTCTAAGTTTTATTAAAAATGCATTTACTTTCTTTTAAAAAATCCGCAATTACTTTTTGGGCAACCCAATATATAGCCGGTATATAGGCCAATCTCCATTCTTAAGGTCTTGAGGCAATAAAATTTGGAATTTTTCATCCGATTTTGATGAAATTTGAAACAAAGAGTTTTGATAGACCTATACCCCTTTCTGTTGAAAATCTTCAAGATCGAACCATATTTGGATATAGCTGCCATATAGACCGATTTCCCGATATAGAGCATTGACCCTATAAACGAAGCATTTATCATCCGATTGTGATGACATTAGAAACAATGAGTTTAGATAGACCTTAACACTTTTTTAAATATAGTCTTTATCCAAATAAGGTCCGATCTGGAGGATATTCAACAAAAAAGTGTAGAGCTCTATAAAATCTCACTATTTCGAATTTCTTCACAGGCTCAACACTCTATATCGGGAATTCGGCCTATATGGCAGCTAAATCGAAATATGATCCGATCTGGACGATATTCAATAAAAAGGTGTAGAGGGGTCACCATTTCAAATTTCATCGAAATCGAATGAAAAATGCTCCTTTTATAGGCTCAATATCCTATATCGGCAGATCGGTCTATAAGGCAGCTATATCGAAATATGATCCGATCTGAACCACATTTAACAAGATTGGGTAGGGGGCTACCAAAACTCATTGTGCCAAATTTCATCGAAATCGGATGAAAAATGCTCCTCTTTTGACTTCAATACTCTATATCGGGAAATCGGTCTATATGGCAGCAATATCTGGACGGTATTCAAAAAAAGGTGTAGAGGGGTCACTGTTTCAAATTTCATCGAAATCGGATGAAAAATGCTCCTTTTATAGACTCAATATCCTATATCGGCAGATCGGTCTATATGGCAGCTATATCGAAATATGATCCGATCTGAACCACATTTAACAAGATTGGGTAGGGGTCCACCAAAACTCTTTGAAATCGGATGAAAAATGCTCCTCTTTTGACTTCAATACTCTATATCGGGAAATGGGTCTATCCGGCATTAATATCCAAATAATGTCCGATCCGGACCACATTCAACATAGGTGTAGGGGTCTACCAGAACTCAATGTGCCAATTTCATGGAAATCGTATGAAAAATGCTCCTCTTATGAGCTCAATACTTTATATCGGAAGATCGATCTATATGGCAGTTATATCCAAATATGGGCCAATGTGAACCACATTTGACAGTAGGGGTCTCCCCGAACCCACTGTACCAATTTTCATCGAAATCGGGTAATAAATTGATGTTTTATGGCCTTACACCCTTCGAGAGATCGGACGGTCGGTCGATAGGGCAGCTATTTCCAAATATGGGCCGATCTGGACCACACTTCACAGTAATGGGTAAGGGTCTACCAGAATTCACTGAATCAAATTTCATCGAAAACAGCTGGAAAATGACCAATTTATTGCCTCAAGACTTTGTGTCTGGAGATCGGCATATATATTAGTTCCGATTTTATGAGATCTGAAGATCAGGTTTATATACAGAGAATAAATTCATTACATAAATATCTGGAAACATATAAATACCCAAAAAAAGGTATTTTTTGGGTAAATACCGGGTATATACCCGGTAGAAACCAATCCAATCCCAATCGACCCACACTAATAGGTAGTATTCGTGCAAACGTGCTTTAACGCTTTAACGTGCTTTCGTTAGACGGACATTACTAAGAATGTCTAGATGATCAAGAATATATACTCCATGTTGAGTCTCAGATAAATGTTTCGATGTGTTACAAACGGAATGTGGAAATTAGCATACCTCCCCTCCTACGGTGGAGGTTATAACAAATCAACATCAAAAACACTGATATTTTTTCAACGTCACAGCAGATGTTTATATCCAATGTAAATATTCTCATTCATATGTGTTTGTGTATATGTATTGTATTTCTAGCTATCTTTTATTTATCTACTAAAGTAATAGTGTGTGTGTGTGTGTGTGTGTGTAACTTTTATGTATGTATTTTTCTTGGCTGCCTCTAGAGCTATTATTTATTGATATCTTTGGCACACTCTTACTCCCACTCTTTTTTACGCACTCGTTGAGTCTCGCAAACATATTTCACTCCCATGCCATGGCACACAGCTACACACTGTGGTATTTATCCCAATTTCCTGATAATGATTGCGATTCCGATTGATGTTGTTGCTTTCATTCATTGTTGTTGTTGTTGTTGTTGATTTTGTGATTGTTTATGCGATTATTATTATGTAATGATCCCATTATTACACACTCATATCACTTCCAATCGAGTTTCCTCCTCATTTCTCATTTCACCACCGCCACCACCACCACCACCATCACCTATCTATTCTGCCATCGTTAGAGGCATTTTATTTTTAGTCCATTGGCTACGTTTGACTGATAAAATTGATGCGTCTTCTTTTGAAAAGCTTAAATATACTCACGTGCCATGTGCTGCGGCACATGGTTAGGAGCAGTACACTTAGGGAGAGTACAATAGGTGCGTTTTTCAGTGTTGGGTTTTTGGAATAAAGGCGATGATGGAAATTTTAACTGAAAAGATACAAAACAAGTAAGAGCGCGCCAAGTTCGGCCGGGCCGAATCTTATATAACCTCCACCATGGATCGCTTCGGATAGGAATTGCGCCTTCTAAAAGCTCAAGAAGTCAAGACCCAAGATCGGCTTATAAAGCAGCTATATCAGGTTATGAACCGATTTTAACCATATCTCGCACAGTTGTTGGAAGTGATATAAAAACACTATGTGCAAAATTTCAGTTCAATTGGATAAGAATTGCGCCCTCTAGAGGATCAAGAAGTCAAGACCCAAGATCGGTTTATATGGCAGCTATATCAGGTTATGAACCGATTTGAACGATACCTCGCACAGTTGTTGGAAGTGATATCAAAACAGTATGTGCAAAATTTCAGTCAAATTGGATGAGAATTGCGCCCTCTAGAGGCTCAAGAAGTCAAGACCCAAGATCGGTTTATATGGCAGCTATATCAGGTTATGAACCGATTTGAACCATATCTCGCACAGTTGTTGGAAGTGATACCAAAACACTATGTGCAAAATTTCAGGCAAATTGGATGAGAATTGCGCCCTCTAGAGGCTCAAGAATTCAAGACCCCGGATCGGTTTATATGGCAGCTATATCAGGTTGTGAACCGATTTGGCCCATACTTCGCACAGTTGTTGGAAGTGATATCAAAACACTATGTGCAAAATTTCAGTGCAATTGGATGAGAATTGCGCCCTCTAGAGGCTCAAGAAGTCAAGACCCAAGATCGGTTTATATGGCAGCTATATCAGGTTATGAACCGATTTGGACCGGATCGGTTTATATGGCAGCTATATCAGGTTATGAACCGATTTAGACCATACTTCGCACAGTTGTTGGAAGTGATATCAAAACAGTATGTGCAAAATTTCAGTCAAATTGGATGAGAATTGCGCCCTCTAGAGGCTCAAGAAGTCAAGTCCCAAGATAGGCTTATATAGCAGCTATATCAGGTTATCAACCGATTTGGACCATATTCTGTACAGTTGTTGGAAGTGATATCAAAACACTATGCGCAAAATTTCAGTCAAATTGGATGAGAATTGCGCCCTCTAGAGGCTCAAGAAGTCAAGACCCCGGATCGGTTTATATGGCAGCTATATCAGGTTATAAACCGATTTGGACCATTCTTCGCACAGTTATTGGAAGTGATATCAAAACACTATGTGCAAAATTTCAGTCCAATCGGATAAGAATTCCGCCTTCTAAAAGCTCAAGAAGTCAAGACCCAAGATCGGTTTATATAGCAGCTATATCAAAACTTTGACCGATTTGGCCCATTTACGATCTCAACCGACCTACACCAATAGGAAGTATTTGTGCAAAATTTCAAGTGGCTAGCTCTATTCCTTCAAAAGTTAGCGTGCTTTCGACAGACAGACGGACGGACGAACATGGCTAGTTCGACTTAAAATGGGCTCTTAGACGCATATTTCGAGGTGTTACAAACAGAATGACGAAATTAGTATACCCCCATCCTATGGTGGAGGGTATACAAAGTAAAGGAGCATTAAATTCAGCATGACCGAATCTTAGATGGTCAAGCGTATCAAGGAGGCTCCTAATGAGTCGCCTTATGTCAGCATGTCTTAGAGCCAAGCCAAGGGGCAAACAGCGAACGCCATGATGGACCCCATAAATGGTTGCTCATAGGATGGAATGCGGAAAAGTTCAACCTGGCCTGGAATCTTCGATGGTCAAGTGCATCACAAAGGCCCCTATTGACTTGATTATGTCAGAATGTCCTAGAGCCAAGCCAAGGGGCTAGCAGCGAACGCAATGGAGGATCCTAGAAATGATTGGTCTATGGAAGGTTTGCAGAAAACTCTTCAACAGAGCGACAGCCACAAGGGCATCACACGACTGGGACGCCTATAAGGCTAAGCTAAGAAAATACAAGGGCGAGCTGATGAAGTCTCAGAACAAATCCTCGGTGGAGTTATTCAGCTCTGTGGAGAGGATCCTTTCTTCAAAACCTATTACGGTAGGATACATTCAGAAGTCAGAGAGTGTATGAGCAATGTCAAGTGAGGAAACATTTGAACTATTCGTTGGCAGACATTTCCCGGGAAACTCTCCGGTGGACAACGCACAGTGATGCCAATAGGATAGGCAAATATCCTTATATTGAGTCATCAGCCGCTGCAGTGGCAGCTGACTTAATACCGCCCAACAAAAGGGGGCTGACGACGAGATAATCACAGGACTTATAATTTTGATGAAATTTGGTACACGTATTGGCACGTCAACATCTCATGCAAAACTTCTACAGTCATAAAAGACCATATCGGTTGAAATATTTATATGGGAGCTATATCTCAAGCTGGACCACTTTTGATGAAATTTTACATACAAATATAAGGAAGTAGGTTACGAATCTGGCATACGAAATCAGAACCATAAATCAGTCATGACTATGTGGGACTCGGTTTATTTGTTAGTTCCGTAAAATCAAAAAAGGCTGAACCGATTTTCTAAAAATTTTCACAGATTGTGTAGATTTGTCTGGAAGGAAATATAGGCTATATAATTTTTCTACCCTACACCACTACTGTGAGTATTATAACTTGGTGCATTTGTTTGTAACACCCTCACCAATAGGAAGAGAGATAGACCCATTGATAAGTACACCGATCGATTCAGAATAACTTTCCGATTCGATTTAGCTATGTCCGTCTGTCTGTCTGTCCGTCCGTCTGTCCGTCCGTCTGTCTGTCCGCCTGTCCATGCTAATTTGTGTACAAACTACAGGTCGCAATTTTCATCCGATTGTCATCAATTTTGGTACAGGCATGTTTTTCGCCCTAGAGACGAAGCCTATGGTAATTGGAAAAAAATCGGATCAGATTTGGATATAGCTCCCATATATATGTTCGTCCGATTTGCAGAAATAATGCAATAAAATGGTCATTTGTTATCCGATTCTCTCGAAATTTGGCAGGAAGGATTTTTTAATGACTTGCGACATTACTGGTGAATTTCATAGAAATCGGTTCAGATTTAGATATAGCTCCCATATATATATAACGCCCGATTTTCACATTTAGAGGCCCTGCAAGCGCATTTATTGACCAATCTTGCCAAAATATTGCACAACGCTTTCCTCGATGACTATCACAATATACATAGAGTTTGGTCGAAATCGGTTCAGATTTAGATATAGCTCCCATATATATGTATTCGTCCGATTTGCAGTAATATTGCAACAAAATGGTCTGTTGTAAACCAATTTTTTCGAATTTTGGCAGGAGGGATTTTCTCTTGAATGCCAATATTACTGGTGAATTTCATGGAAATCGGTTCAGATTTAGATATAGCTCTCATATATATTTATAACGCCCGATTTTCACTCCTAGAGCCACAGCAAGCGTATTTATTGACCCATCTTGCCAAAATTTTGCAAAACGCTTTCCTCGACGACTGCCACAGTATCTGAGGAGGAGTTGCTAGAAATCGGATCAGATTTGGATATAGCTCCCATATATATGTTCGTCCGATTTGCAGAAATAATGCAATAAAATGGTTATTTGTAAACCGATTCTCTCGAAATTTGGCGGAAAGGATTTTTTTTATGACTCTCGACATTACTAGTGTATTACATAGAAATCGGTTCAGATTTAGATATAGCCCTCATATATATATATATAGCCCGATTTTCACTCCTAGAGCCATTGCAAGCGCATTTATTAACCAATCTTCCCAAAACTTTGTACAACGCCTTCCTCGACGACTACCACAATTTACGAGAAGTTTGCTTAAAATCGGTTCAGATTTAGATATAGCTCCCACATATATTTGTTCATCGGATTTTGGCTAAATTGCAAGAATGTTGTCATTTGTCAACCGTAGTTTTTAAAGTTTAAACCTATGCTCCAAATGTGAGACGGATTGTTTAATTACCCATCTGAAAACATCCGCCGAGGTCCATCAAAATTGGGTTAGAATTGGATGTAGCCCCACATTTTACTTATAGGGTAGGTGTAGGGTATTATACAGTCGGCACCGCCCGACTTTTGTCCTTGCTTACTGGTTTGATATCCGATGGGGTCCGACCCTCCCCCATACCCCATAAACCCCACCCAAAATCAAAAATGGACCGAAAGGTATTGGAGGCCAGAAAAGGAAAATCGTATTAAAATTTGGGTCCAAGTACTCAGCGGGTCGCCTTAAGAAATATTCGACGATCATATCAATATGGGACTCAAATAAAAAGTGCTCGGCAGTAGAGTACAAATATGGCACAAAAAATTGGGTCCAAGTAATGGGAGGTCGCCCCACCCGCAAAAAACGCCCAGATAGGCATATTAGCCAACCATGAAATGAAAGGGAGTTGATTACAAATGCGACATTAAAATTTTCGTTCAAGTCTATGTGGCTCTTTTCCTATCAAAAATACGTCAAATAGGTTAACTAGCCCATCATGACAATATGCGACTCAATTGAAAGGTATTTGAGAGTAGAAAATAAAAATTTCATATCCTATTTTGGAGCCTAGTGTTTGGGGGTACGATCTAAATTAATCGCTAAACTGAACTTCATTTCCGCCCATGACAAAACGCCGGTGGCTGCCTCAGCCCCAAAAAGGCACTGCAAACGGTTTGTATTTACCGTCCATGGCCATATGAGGCTCAAATTAAAGGGATTTAGGAGTGAAGCACGAATTTGATATCCATATCTGAGACGAAATGTCTACGGTGTCATTCCTCCCCTAAAAATCACTTCTCATTACCTTAATTTTCAAAAACACCAGACTCGGAGATTGGTGGGGAGCCGCCCCACGTCAAAATACCACCCTAATCGGACGTATTTAGCCCTAATCGGACGTATTTAAAAACTATTTGGGAGTAGAGCACGAAATTGATACACGTCCAGATTTGGAAATTAGGGGGCATATGGACCGATCTTCGATTTAAATTCTTGGGCCCATAAAAGGCTCCGATGTCGCCGAAATTTGGGACAGTGAGTTCTTTTGATCCCCTCGTCATCTTTGTGCAATTTGGTCCAGATCGGTACAGATTTGGATATAGCTGCCATACCGACCGATCTCTCGATTAAAGTCTCAAGACAGTGAGTTGTGTTAAGCCCTTCGACATCCATCTTCAATTTGCCATAGATCCGTCCAGATTTGAATATAGCTGCCATATAGATCGATGTCCCGATTTTAGGTCTTGGGTCCCCAAAAAAAACGCATTTATTTCCCGATTTCACCGAAATTTGAGACGGTAAGTTGTGCTCAGCCCTTCAATGTAATTCTTTGATTTGGCATAGATCGGTTCAGATTTGGATAAAGCTGCCATATAGGCCGATCTCCCGATTTAAGGTCTTGGGCCAATAAAAAGCGCATTTATTATCAGATTTCGCCGAAATTTGGCACAGTGGGTTGTGTTAGGTCCTTCGACATTCTTGGCCTAGATCGGCCCAGATTTGAAGATAGCTGCCATAAAGACCGATCTGGCGATTTAAGGTTTCGGGCCCGTAAAAGGGCCCCAAAGGGTCCAATATGGTCATATTGGACCATCTTTCGATATAGCGGCTAAGGGGGCTTGGAGACCACCATAGCGCAGAGGTTAGCATGTCCGCCTATGACCCCGAACGCCTGGGTTCGAATCCTGGAGAGACAATCAGAAAGAGTTTTCGGCGGTGGTTTCCCCCCCTAATGCTGGCCACATTGGTGGACTGCTATGCCATGTAAAACTTCTCTGCAAGGAGGTGTCGCACTGCGTCACGCCGTTCGGACTCGGCTATAAAAAGGAGGTCCCTTTTTATAGAGCCTAAACTTGAATCGGACGGCACTCATTGAAATTTGCCGCTGTTCCTTAGCGAAATTTTCATGGGCGAAATTTGCATGTGGGCTATGGGGGCATAAATAATGCATTTTTCACCGAATTATGACGAATAGTGGTTTACATATATACCCAAGGTGGTGGGTATCCAAAGTTTGGCGCGGCCAAACTTAACGCCTTTTTTCTTGTTTATATTGGGTTGCCCGAAAAGTAATTGCGGATTTTTCATATAGTCGGTGTTGACAAATTTTTTCAACGGCTTGTGACTCTGGCTTACTTTAGAAAAAAAGTGTAAAAAAAGTATATTTGATTAAAGTTCATTCTAAGTTTTATTAAAAATGCATTTACTTTCTTTTAAAAAATCCGCAATTACTTTTTGGGCAACCCAATATTTAATTTTATTGCCTGTTATGGCGAAGATCATAACATTTCACAATTTTCGCCATTAACTCAATGATCTTTTTGTGATTTTCTATTATCCTTCTTATAGTTCTGCCTGTATAGTGTAATAGTGTTGAGAACTTGGCAAAGGCGCTCCAATGTCTAATGGAGGGTTAATCCAAATCGAAAATCAAACGCTATTTGTTACACACACGATTTTACTCTCTAGCGTTGCAGTGGACCCACTGTACTTGTAAACCTTCAACACGCACTCAATTGTGCTAAATACAAAATTCTACAAAAACAATAAAATGCCGCATTTAATGCCACTTTTGACGTCAGTAAAATAAATGCATTTCATAGACTATTCGCAAAATATCACAAATGAAAATTGGAAATTGTGTAGGAAAACAATAATCGATAATGCGTGTGGTTGCACAAATTTATGGCTAATTTGATCTGAACAAATGGCACACACATTGAGTAGTGATGGTCACTTGAATTATTGCAATAAATCATAAAACTCCTACAATTATTTTCATACAATGAAAGCTAGATGTTTGTGATTTGCTTTGGCATTATATTTCAACTGAAAACTTCACTAATTGAGGTAAAATTCCCTGCAAACCGGGATTTTCTAGTCTTTAGCTAATTTGAATTATAGCTTACACCACTACCAGTGTTCTAGTTAACTAGCCATGCATTCACATTTCAATTTTTGGTTGTTACTCTTTTGGATTTTTTGCAACTGCATTCAGACGAACTGCCATTGACGACAACAAAATCTATGCTGCAATAAAAATAGCAATCACCCTCACAAATTTGCACGCAATTCCAATTGGAACCGGAAATAAAAGTTTGGTTTTATTTCCATTTCCTTTTCACATTCTTGGTGAATTTTTTTTTTTTTTTGATTTTGTTTTGACTGTCACTTACAGCAAGCTTTGCAAGGATAAAATATAAAATCATGGGAAGTGATCAAAATCTTTCAAATATCTGTTGGCAACAAAAGTTTGAGATATAACTTTTCAAAGTATGCAATAGATGTGCCTCATGCATACATATATGCATGTGTGGGTATATAGGGCATTCCATAGAATATATGCATAGACAGCCTGTGAAAGCTTTGTCGACCTTTCCCGTTATTCAGTGCTTCAAAAATATTTTAATGCATGAATCCAGTAAGAAAAGGCAAAAGTCGGGCGGTACCGACTTTGTAATACCCTAAACCTACACTAAAGGTTCAAAGTGGGAGCTAGATATTGTGGTAGTCGTCGGGGAAAGCGCTGTTCAAAATGTTGGCAAGATTGGTCAATAAATGGGCTTGCAGTTAGCATAGAAGTAAAAATTTAATTGAAACATAATGGGACATGAAATAGAACATCTCACATCCTATATAGTAGAGATGTGACCAAAATTGTGGATTTTACTTCCTTAAAAGTCCATATCGGATGAACGATATATATGGGAGCTATATCTAAATCAGGACCGATTTAAAGGAATTTTTGCTCACGTATTGTAACGTCAATTTAAACGTCTCATGAAAAATCGGACGAAAATTGTGGATTCTACAGCATTAAGGGGCCAAAACGGATGAAAGCTATATATGGGAGTTATATCTAAATCTGAACTGATTTTCATGGAATTTTCCACACATATTAGGACGTCAAATAAAACACCTCGCGCAAAATATGTTAAAGTTCGGACTAAAACTGTGGCTTCTACAGCCTTAAAAAGCCATATCGGATGAAAGATATATATGGGAGCTATATCTAAATCTGAAACGATTTTCATGAAATTTTACGCATACATTGAGACTTCACAAAAACGACACCACGCCAAATTTGGCGAAGATCGGATCAAAATTGTGGCTTCTACATCCTTAAAACGCCAAATCGGATGACAGATATATATGGGAGCTATAACTAAATCTGAACCGATTTTGATGAAATTTTCCAGATATGTTAAGATCAGGAATAAAACAGTCTGTGCCAAATTTTGTGCAAATCGGTTGAAAATTGTAGCAACTACGGCCATTTAAGACCAAATCTGGCAATACATATATTTGGGAGCTATATCTAAATCTGAACCGATTTTTGTGAAATTTTGCCCACATATTAGGACGTCAAATGAAACACCTCGCGCAAAATATTTTAAAGATCGGACTAAAACTGTGGCTTCCACAGCCTTAAAAAGCCATATCGGATGAAAGATATATATGGGAGCTATATCTAAATCTTTACCGATTTTGATGAAATTTTCCAGATATATAAAAATCAGTAACAAAACAGTCCGTGCCAAATTTTGTGCAGATCGGTTGAAAATAGTAGCTACTACGGTTATTTAAGTGCAAATCGGGCGATACATATATATGGGAGCTATATCTAAATCCTAACCGATTTTTATGAAATTTTGCACACATATGTAGACCTCAAATAAAATTCTCAGTGCCAAATTTTGTAAAGATCGGACGAAAATTGCGGCTTCTACAGTTTTAAAAAGCCATATCGGATGAAAGATATATATGGGAGCTATATCTAAATCTGAACTGATTTTGATGAAATTTTCCACACATATTAGGACGTCAAATAAAACATCCCATGCCAAATGTTGTAAAGATCGGTAAAAAATTGTGGCTTCTACAGCCTTAAACGCCCATATCGGAAGAAAGATATATATCTGGGAGCTATATCTAAATCTGAACCGATTTTCATGAAATTTTCCACACATATAAGGACGTCAAATAAAACACCTCGTGCATAATATTTTAAAGATCGTACTTAAACTGTGGCTTCTATAGCCTTAAAAGTCCATATCGGACGAAAGATATATATGGGAGCTATATCTAAATCTGAACCGATTATTGTGAAATTCTGCACACATATAAGGACGTCAAATAAAACACCCCATGCCAAATTTTGTAAAGATCGGACTAAAACTGTGGCTTCTACAGCCATAAAAGTCCACATCGGATGAAAGATATATATGGGAGCTATATCTAAATCTGAACCGTTTTTTTTCAAAATCAATAGAGTTTGTCCTTGGGCCAAAAGAGTGACATATGCAAAATTTCGTGACAATCGGACAACAAATGCGACCTGCACTTTAATTACAAGAATACATGGACTAACAGACGGACATAAATCGAATCAGAAAGTGATTCTGAGTCGATCGGTATACTTATCTATGGGTCAAGCTCTTCTCCTTCTTAGCGTTGCAAACAAATGCACAAACCTATAATACCCTTTACCGCAGTGGTGGTATAGGGTATAAAAATCAATTTGTGTTTGTTTGTGTGTTCCTTATAGACTCAGAAACGATTGAACCGATTGTCTAGAAATTTTCACAGATTGTGCATAATGATCCCGTGGTGAAAATAGGGTACTAAATTTTTTGATATCTAAAGGGGGAGCGGACCCTCCCCCTTACCCTAATTTTCAGAAACGCCAAATTTCGGAGATGGGTGGTCCGATTTAAGCGAAATTTTGTGTGCTCCCTTATAGTAACCTACAAACACAAATTTGGTATACAAATTTCGGATGGGGTACCTAGAGGAGAGAGGCCCCACCCCAAAACCTACCAAATATATATATACACCAATCACGACAATATGGGTCTCAAATGAAAGGTTTTTACGAGCAAAATACGAATCTGATATCCAAATTTGAGACAAAGATTCTGGGGGTCCACACCTTTCCCAAAACTCCCCCAAACAGGACTTATTTACTGACCATGGCAATATGGGGCAATATGATATTAATATTCGGGAAAAGTGTCTATGGGGCCACCCCACCCCAATAACACCACCCACATTGATAGAATTGATAGCCACTTTCGGGACCATTTTTCTGTGGGTTTACCCCTTTCCCAAAATACCCCACAAACAGTAATTTTTTTACTGACCATCGCAAAATTGGGGCTTAAATAAAGGTATTTGGGAGTAGAATACGAATTTGATATCCAAACTTAGGACCATGTATTTAGGGCATCACCCCTTCCCCAAAACACCCCCCAAAGGGTAAAAATTTTTTTCGTAGCATGTATTTTTACTAAAAGCTTTTTAATTGTCGAAAATAAATGTTCTGAGGAAACTCTTGTTCCATATAAAGTAAAAGAAGGCGCTGCGGAGCGGGCCCGGGCCAGCTAGCGTATCTTATAAATAAAATTGAATTTGTGTTTGTTTGTCGGTGTGTTTGTTTGTTCCGTATAGACTCAAAAACGGCTGAACCGATTACCTTGAAATTTTCACAGACTATGTAGGTTGATCTGAAAGGAAACATAGGCTATATAATTTTTTGATATCAGGAGGGGGGCGAACCCTCCCCCTAACCCCAAAAGTACTACCAAAAAATAAAAGTGGACCGATTGGGATAGTATGGCATTCAAATGCAAGGTATTCAGGAGTAGAGTACGAATTTCATAATAAAAGTTGGTTCCAAGTTTCTGGGGGGCCGCCCCAGCCCCGAAACCCCTTCAAATAGATTTATTTGACGATCATGACAATATGGGACTCAAATGAAAGGTATTCGGGAGTAGATTGCGATTATGGTCAGGAAGAAGAAGAAGAAATAGGCTTTATAATTTGTTGATATCGGAAGGGGGCGCACCCTCCCCGTTACCCCAAAAATATCACCCAAAATTGCAAGTGGACCGATAAAACCAATATGGATATCAAATGAAAGGTATTGAAGAGTATAGTACGAATATGGTATTAAAAATTGGGTCCAAGTACCCAGGAAGTCACCCTTACCCCAAATTGTCTAAAAACTGACAAATTGGTGGTCCATATCAATATGGGGCTTAAATTAAAGGTATTCGGGAGTAGATTACGAATCTGGCATACAAAATCAGATCGAAGTGTAGGGGGTCACCCCACCCCCCAAAAACTCCCCAAATGACTATATGGGACTCGGTTTGTTTGTTTGTTCAGTAGAATAAAAAAAAGCAAACATAGGCTATATAATTTTTAGATATCACCAAAAGTGCCACCCAAAACCAAAAGAGCACTGATGGGCACAATATGGGTATCAAGTGAAAGGTATTGGAGACTAGAAAATGAAAATCATTTGAAATTTTGGGTCCAAGTACCCAGCGGGTGGCCTCAACCCAAAAACTCCTCTAAACAAAAGTATTCGAAGTTCATGTCTATATGGGACTCAAATGAAAAGTATGCGGCAATAGATTTCAAATATGCCATAAAAAATTAGGTCCAAGTAATGGGAGGTCGCCTTACCCCCAAATACCCCCAGATGGGCATATCAGCCGACCATGGCTATATAGGATTCAAATGAAGGATTTTTGGGAGTAGATTAAAAATATGACATTAAAATTTGCGTTCTAGTCAAGGTGGCTCTTTTCCTCCTAAAAATACGTCGACTAGATTAATTGACCCATTATGGCAATATGGGACTCAAATGAAAGGTATTTGGGAGTGGAAAACGAATTTGATATCCAATTTTGGGGGTACGCCCTAAATCACCCTTAAACTGAATTTTAGCAATATGGAGCTCAAATCAACTGTATTTGGGAGTAAAGAACGAATTTGATATCTTTTTTCAGGGCAAAGTGCCGGTGGCCTCCCCAGCCCAAAAAAACATGGTTTCTATTGTTGGGGACGGGTGCCGCGGCGACAGCCCAAAATCTGCCAAATGGATATATGGACCAATCACGACAACATGGAGCCATGTTTATGGGGAGCCGCCTCACTCCAAAATACCTCCCTCTTATATAAAAGCTATTTGGGACGGATATTTATTGATTTTCGGGAAATTTATATTCGGGACAAAGACCCTGGGATCCACCCCACCTTCAAACACAACTTATTTACCGATCATGACATTATGGGACTCATACGAAATGTTTCTGAAAGTAGAGCACGAATCTTATGGGTTGCCCAAAAAGTAATTGCGGATTTTTCATATAGTCGGCGTTGACAAATTTTTTCACAGCTTGTGACTCTGTAATTGCATTCTTTCTTCTGTCAGTTATCAGCTGTTACTTTTAGCTTGCTTAAGAAAAAAAGCGTAAAAAAAGTATTTTTGATTAAAGTTCATTCTAAGTTTTATTAAAAATGTATTTACTTTCTTTTAAAAAATCCGCAATTACTTTTTGGGCAACCAAATATATTTACTTTGATGGCCAAGTGACCATCCCCGAAATACCCCCTAAACCCGAAATATTTCTCAATGCAGTAATATGGGGCTCAAAAGAAAGACATTTGGGAGTAGAGTAAAAATTTGCCCAGGAACAAAGCGGGGGCAAACTTGTCATACATCAATGAGTGATTTCCGATTCAAGTTGAGTTTATCAACGATAAGGGGCCTTTTTTATAGCCGAGTCCGTACGGTGTGTTGCAGTGCGATATCTCTTTGGGGAAAATTTGACCATGTATGGTATTGTACATCGCAAATGTCGCCAGCATTAAGAGGAGCACCGCTTTAAATTTTGTCCGAAGTTCCACCAGGATTTGAACGCAGGCGTTCAGCGTCATAGGTGGACATAGGCTACAGTAGCACGATATCCACATTTAGGGCGAAGTATCGCCATCCTAAATAGATATTATAAAGTTAAAGAAGGAGCAGCGAAGCTGGCCCTGCCCAGCTAGTGACCCATATAATGCATAAACTATGTCTGTAGTTGAAAGTTGGCGTATGTGCAGCATGATTGACTTTTTACTTCCGTGCCAAGAGAAGATCAAAATCAAACATGAAATTTTTATTGGCTGGTTGTATGGTTGTGTAAGAATCATGATAGTAATAGGGGGTGGTTGCACTTTGCAAGATATTTTTCATATTATGCCGAAAAAAGAAGAATAGTGAAAAGTTTTTTTCTTTTCATTCAAATAAGAAAAGTGGTATGGTGTTACATAAATAAAAAATTATTGCTTAGTAATATCTCAAATAACAAAAATGTTGCATCTATAAGGGATTACAATGGTTAGTTTTGAAACTTGACTTTTTTTGTTTGTAGAAAAACTTTCTGCCACATCAATCAAAGTTTTAAGCTCCTAAGGACCATAGAAGGCTAATCATGAGATTGGTTTATATGGGAGGCATATTAGGTAATACACAGATTTGGACCATACTTACCATGGATGTTGGAAGTCACAACAAAAGACAACGTGAAAAATTTACTCAATGACTACCACAATATCTGAGAAATTTGCTTAAAATCGGTTCAGATTTAGATATAGCTCCCATATATTTGTTTGTCCGATTTTGAGAAATATTGCAATAAAGTGCTCAATTGTTATGTGATATTCTCGAAATTTAGCAGGAGGAATTTTCTTATGACTCTTAATTTTACTGGTGAGTTTCATAGAAATCGGCCCACATTTAGATATAACTGACATATATGCGTATCGCCCGATTTTCACTTCTAAAGCGCATTTATTGACCAATCTTGCCAAAATTGTGCACTACGCTTTCCTTGATGCCTACCACCATATCTTAGTAGTTTGGTCCAAATCTGTTGGATTAAGATGTAGCTCCCATATATATGCTCGTCAGATACCCCATGCCACTAAAGACATACACCTAAGCCAGTAATCGGTTTGTTGTGCGCACTAATTACTAAAAAATAACCTTGAAAAGGGTTATGTCATGCGATAACAAAATCCTTAATTGTTTCCCCCACTACGCCACTAAGTTGAATGATGTCTGGTATTGTGTCCCTACCACCTGAAAGTCGGACAATGGCATAGGAAATGTTCCAGCATTTGATCATCTTTCCCATATGCCCTTCACATGCTATCAGTCTCATATCGTCATTCCGTTTGGAACATTTTAAAATATCCAATTCCCACTTCACAAAGTATTGGCATGAAAGCCTAAGACGATTTAGCCCTGTCCGTCCGTACATCTGTCCGTCTGTTTTATTAAATCATGCTCAAGTAAAAAAAAAAAAATATTCAGATGAAATTTTGCACAGATTCGATTTCGATGGGCGTAAATAAAGTTTGTCATTCCATTTGTAACTTAGCGAAATAATGACATTCCAAGTCGGTGAAGCCTTGTCCGTCCGTCCGTCTGACTGACTGTTTGTCGAAAGCACGCTAACTTTCATAGGGGTGGAGCAATGCGCTGAAAATTTTGCAAAAATACTTTTTATTAGAGTAGGTTGGTTGGAATTGCAAATGGGCAAATCGGTCCATGTGTTGATATAGTTCCCCATAAACCGATATTCCGATTTGACTTCTTGAGCCTCTATAGGGCAATATTCTTATCCGATTTGGCTGAAATTGCGCAAGTGAGTATTTTTTCTCATTTTTAACAACTGTGCCAAATAGGTTCCAAATCGAATCACTAACCGATAAAGCTGCCATATAAACCTTGCTTCGGATTATACTTTCTGAGCCTCTAAAGGACGAAAGAGTTTTGTTTTGATTCCTAAAAATAGTCTCAATGTTTGATCAAAACCGGTTCATTACTTAATATAGCTCCCATAGAAGACTTCTCTGATCCTCGCCAGGCTACTGTTGATGAGCAAGCTGGTTCCGGTCCAAAGGTCCGATCGCCGGGCCATTGGTTATTCAAAGGCGCCAATTACTCGCCTTTTCATATCGAACATCATAGGCTCTCAGTATTTGTGCAAGAGCCGGTGCCGGCCGGCATCTCACTGAGACGTTCCGCTCGATAGCGCTGATTGCCTGCGACTGCCGTTGCAGCTACCCGCAACCTGTGGCCGCGCCCGGTAGCTCACAGCTAAGCTTCTCGTGACAGTAATGAACAACACACAGATTGTTCCTCAATGTTCCAGCTTGTGTGGTGTTCACAGCTATCCCGTGCCGGGACAAATCCGACTGTATTTGGATATAGCTGTCCTATAGGACGATGCGGCTGAAATTGTGCTCGATAATTTGCCCTATGACCTCCATGTTTGTATGTACGAAATGAAATCGAAACCTGATATAGCTCCAGTATAAATCGATCTCCCGAATATATTTCTTGAATATTTAGCGGGGGCAATTCTTATCCGATTTGGCTGAGTTTTGCCAAGACGATTTTTCCTTTGACTTACTACAGATGTGCTGTGTATGGTTTGAATCGGTCTATAACCTGATAAAGCTCCCATATAACCCGATCTCCCTTTCTGAATTCTTGAGCTTCTAGAGGGCTCAATTCTTACCCAATTTGGCTGAAATTTTGGATGATGACTTTTTTTTTGAGGCCACAGTAGCGCAGAGGTTAGCACGTCCGCCTATGACGCCGAACGCCTGGTTTCGAATCCTGGCGAGACCTTCAGAAAAAATTTTCAGCGGCGGTGTTCCCCTCCTAATGCTGGCAACATTTGTGAAGTATTGGGTTGCCCAAAAAGTAATTGCGGATTTTTCATATAGTCGGCGTTGAAAAATTTTTTCATAGCTTGTGACTCTGTAATTGCATTCTTTTTTCTTTCAGTTATCAGCTGTTACTTTTAGCTTGCTTTAGAAAAAAAGCGTAAAAAAGTATATTTGATTAAAGTTCATTCTAAGTTTTATTAAAAATACATTTACTTTCTTTTAAAAAATCCGCAATTACTTTTTGGGCAACCCAATACTATGCCATGTAAAACTTCACTCCAAAGAGTTGTCGCACTGCGGCACGCCGTTCGGACTCGGCTATAAAATGGAGGCCCCCTATCATTGAGCTTCAAACTTGAAGCTCGGGCTGCACTCATTGATATGTGAGAAGTTTCCTTATTTGACTTTTTTTAACCTCTAGAGGGCGCAATTCGTATCCAATTTGGCTGAAAATTTGCAAGTTTGTGTTTCTTATGACTTCAAACAGATTTACAAAGTTTGGTCCAAACCGGTCTATAATCTGATATAGCTCTCATATAAACCTATCTCCAATGATCCAATGATCTCCAATAGGTGCACTCTATATGGTCTGAAACGGCTCCCATATAAACCAATCTGTCGAATATACTTTAAACTTCTAGCCCCTTTTCCTACGACTTCCAACAGATGTATCATGTGTGGTCCGAATCGGTCTATAACCTGATAAGGCCTATCTCTCGAATATACTTATTGAGCCTCTAGAGGGCGCTACTCTTATCCGAAATGGCTGACATTTTGCACGGTGATTTTTCCCAGGATCTCCAATAGGTGCACTCTATATGGTCAGAAACGGCTCCCATATAAACCAATCTGTCGAATATACTTTTAGCTTCTAGCCGTTTTCCTACGACTTCCAACAGATGTACCATGTGTGGTCCGAATCGGTCTATAAACTGATAAGGCTCCCATATAAACCTATCCCTCGAATATACTTCTTGAACCTCTTGAACATTATTATCCGACTAGCCTTAAACTCTGCATGATTACTTTCACTAGGTAGAGGTCTGTAACCAGATATAATGGGTTGCCCAAAAAGTAATTGCGGATTTTTCATATAGTCGGCGTTGACAAATTTTTTCACAGCTTGTGACTCTGTAATTGCATTCTTTCTTCTGTCAGTTATCAGCTGTGACTTTTAGCTTGCTTTAGAAAGAAAGTGTAAAAAAAGTATATTTGATTAAAGTTCATTCTAAGTTTTATTAAAAATGCATTTACTTTCTTTTAAAAAATCCGCAATTACTTTTTGGGCAACCCAATAGCTCCCATATAAACCGATCTCTCGATTTGACTTCTTCAGCCTATAGAGGGCGCAATTCTTATCCAAGACTTCTTGTTATGACCTCCCATTATCATTTTTGCCTATAATGAGGAACCGTGCAAAGAGTTAGCCAAATGCGATGCATGGTGCAAAGTATATCACATTCGACCCAGCCGAACTTGACACGTTTTTACTTGGTGTCAACATTTTCTGTTGAACTCGCATAATCGTTAATCATATGCCATTTGCAGTGTCCACATTACTTTGCGTATACTCTATTTTTACTCCACTCTACAGTGGTCATTTCTCATACGCACCCATGTACAGTGAATGACACTGCCGATAGCCATCAATGGACGACACAATGCAGTTGTTAACACTTAATGAGCGACAAATATCCGCATCAATCCTCATTGAATATGGAAATGAAGTGTTTCTACTCGAACTGCGGTTGTGTGCAAAACACAAAAGCACTCACCACCACTGTCATGTTTGTTGTTGTTGCTGTTTGCCATAATACTTGCAGCGGTAAATGAGAAGCACATCGGCAACACTCAATACAACATTGGCGACAACAATGGCATTGTGACAAGCTCATAAAATATTCCAATTGAATGGAATATCAACTGGAAACAAAACGAACAAGAGGTAGATGAAGAAGGAAAAAATAAATGTTTTGCATTATTTTGCAATACAACTGTTCGTCGGTTGTTTATTCGCAGTCTTTTGTCATTTGCATTGCCATTGTGGTTGTGTGTGTGTGTGTGTTTTTTTTTTCATTATTTCTCTTCATTATAGGCAGCATGGAAATGACACAAAACATTTTTTTTTCGATATGCTAATGGCAAAGTTTTGCAATCAGCAAGAGTTGAGTTTGAACACTTACTCGTATACCTTGAATGTGTTCAAGGGAGGGTTAGTTAAGTGTCTACCATGCAACTTTCTATAATTTGTGTGAAGTCATAGAGAAATACTTATAAAATTCAAGTCACTTATATCCAATTTCGCTGCAATTTGACAATAAGAGTTTTCTTACACCTATCTTAAGGCATGCCCTTACAGATATAGCCTCCATTTTGACTCTTGACTCTTGTAAGTTGTCAAAATGTGTGTTTACATCTTGGCCGAAAACATAACGCACAAGCGAAAAAAAAACTAGTAAAAAATATACCCTATGAGAACAGAAATAGATAACTCCTTGAAATTTCAAATCGTTGGAGCTGACTTATTAACGATATCATGTGCAAAATTTCAAATCTCTTGGTGATTCGGTCGCCTCTTGCCAGGCCCCCAAATTTGTTACTTCGGCATTTCGAGAAGTCTTTAATTGTTGTTCCATTTCCGATTTTTTTATACCCTAAACCATCACTATACCCTGTACCAGCAACCCGTCCCCGTAAAACTATGAGAACTATTGGGTTGCCCAAAAAGTAATTGCGGATTTTTTTAAAAGAAAGTAAATGCATTTTTAATAAAACTTAGAATGAACTTTAATCAAATATACTTTTTTACACCTTTTTTCTAAAGCAAGCTAAAAGTAGCAGCTGATAACTGGCAGAAGAAAGTATGTAATTACAGAGTCACAAGCTGTGAAAAAATTTGTCAACGCCGACTATATGATAAATCCGCAATTACTTTTTGGGCAACCAGTATACCCCCATCCTATGGTGGTGGGTATAAAAATACTGCAGCAATAGTGTTTTCTTATTGTTATTATATTTAGATAACAAAGAAATTCAATTTATCCTTTCCGTATTGTACTCGGACCTCGTATGTTTTACGGTCCTTTTCATACCATCCCACTTACTCTTCCTAGTTGATTGCATAGAGCAACAATAAATTGTCAGCATAGGTGAAACCGCATCAACAAGTACTACCCTCTATTAATCCTAAGGCATGTTTGACAACAACACTACTCTGCCGATGGACTCACACACACATACACGCACACACACCCAATTGATTATGTGGTTTAACACATCTGTGTGTTCCATGCAAATGTCGAATTGTCTCATTCATATCGACTTACTTAAGGCATGAAAAGGCATAATGATGATGTACACAATGCAGAAAATCATTTGCTTCGTAATACACTTTCCACTCATCCATACGGATTATCCGTCCGTCTCTTCATTCACTCATTGCAGTTCATTGTTGTCAATTCATAGACAGCAGCAAGCAAGAGCTTCAATATGTTTGATAGCATGATTGTTTGGTATGGTTTTGTGCAAAACTTTAATAAAAGAAAGAGGCTTTTATTCTAAAGGGTTTATCACTATATTCGATTACATTTGCTTTAGATGGCAACATGATGATAACATTGCAGTAATAAAAACAGTTTGTGATAAACACATTAATTAAAGTTTTAAATTTTAACTCATCGCCATAGCCGATAGCAATACATCGACATGTCCATTTCCGAATATATCATCGAAATGTCCATTTTCGTTATCAAGTTCACACTGGTATAACTGTCAAACTAGAAATGACCACACATGATATTTTTTTTATCGACAGCTCATTAAATTCTTTGCAGGGGGATTGTGGTTCTTATCCAGGAACCATGGGTTTGCGGAGGTATGATTCGTAGACTATGAATTCCGGGATTTAAACTACCCAAGGGTACGGGGAATGGGAGACCGACCTTTATTACCAGAAACAGGCAGGAGGTACTAGATGACCACAGCTTCTCTGATCCTCGCTATATTAGTTTCAGCCTTGGCGAAAATACTGCAGAAGTGGTCCCTAGGCTAAACAGAAGAAAGGCGGATTGGGAAAAATTTCGTCAGAAACTCTGCACTTCTATCCCTTCTAGACCAGAAAAGGAAGTGGAAACTACGGAGGATACACACATAGTGGTCTAGCGGATCACGAAGGCCCTGTATGACTCGCTTGTGTCAGCATATCCTAGTGGGCAAACAGCGACCGCCATGGTATACCCCAGAGCTGATTGATCTAAGGAAGGACTGCAGAAAACTCTTCAACAGAACAAAAGCCACAAGAGCACCCCACGATTGGGACATCTATAAGACTGAGCTAAGAAAAGACCACAAAAAGAAGTGGAAACTACGGAGGATACACACATAGTGGTCAAGCGGATCACGAAGGCCCTGAATGACTCGCATGTGTCAGCATGTTCTAGTGCCAAGCCAAGGGGCAAACAGCAACTGCCATGGTGGAGCCCAGAGCTGGTTGGTCTAAGGAACGACTACAGAAAACTCTTCCATAGAGCAAAGGCCACAAGAGCACCCCACGATTGGGACATCTATAAGACTCAGCTAAGAAAATATAAGGGCGAGCTGAGAAAGGCTCAGAACAAATACAAACAACAAATTTTTCCCATGAACATTCCACTAAGGAACAGGGGTAAACTTCTCACATATCAATGAGTGCAGTACGATTCAAGTTTATGATCAATGATAAGGGGCCTCCTTTTTATAGACGAGTCCGAACGGCGTGCCGCAGAGCGACACCTCTTGGAGGAGAGAAGTTTTACATGGCATAGTACCTCACAAATGTTGCCAGCATTAGGAGGGGAAAACCACCATTCAGAACAAATCCTGGGTGGAATTCTGCAGCTCCGTGAAGGATACATCTAAAGCCTCTAGGCTAAGGAGGATTCTGTCCTCGAGACCTATTACGGTGGGGTATATTCAGAAGTCAGAGAATGTATGAACAATGTCTAGTGAGGAAACACTAGAACTACTCGTTGATACACATTTCCCGAGAGAAAGTGGCGCCAGAAGAGGTTGTCACTGGTATGCATTCGTCGGAGGTTATTTGGGGAAATTGTGTCTGAGCCGAAAATCCTTTGGGCGATAAGAAGTTTCGACTTCTTTAAGTCGCCAGGCCCTGAGGATGTATCACCTGTTGAATTACAAGCTGTGTCTGATAGACTGGTTCCCTGGCTTAGGGAGATATACTCTGCTTGTATCAGAATGTCTTATATACCTGCGGGATGGAGGAACACGAGGGTCATTTTCATTCCAAAAGCAGGAAACACCTACCACACGAATGCGAAAGATTTCCGTCCTATTAGTTGAACATCCTTTATAATGAAGACCCTTGAGAGGTTGATAGAAACATATCTTAGGGCACAGATCCATGGAGATCGCTTGTCGCGGCAGCCGCTTGCAATCTAATGAAACAGGTTTATTCATATTTTTCTTACTAAAAGATGCATTACGGCAGGATTGGGATCTGTGAATCTAAAAAAATGGGTCAGCAGAGGAACTCCTCAAGGAGGTGTAATGTCTTCTATACTTTGGAATATAGTCATTAACAATATATTATTGTCTCTGGAAAAAAAGGTGTTAAAGGCGTCGCGTATGCTGATGACGTGGCGATTATGGTTAGAGGAAAGTTACCCAGCACTCTAAGAGACATGCTTCAGGAAGCTCTACGTGCAACAGCAAAGTGGGCTACCGAATGTGGTCTAGGTAAAAATCCGTGCAAGACAAAAGTAGTCCTTTTCAGCAGGAGATACAACTTGCCTACAGCGGAACCTGTCTCCTTGGGAGAAGAGAATGTTACATTTACAGAAAGCGCAAAATACTGGGGTGCTTTGCTGGACAGGAAATAAAAGTTGAAATCCAACATTTTGAAAAAGGCAAGATAGGCAACTCTTCAAAATACCACCTACTGCTCAATACTTAACCGAATGCAAAGGATGGCTTGTTTGTGCATCACAGCCGCTCTGAGGACGACATCATCTGATGCCCTGAATTTAATGCTACATCTAAAGCCTCTAGACATTGTGGCTAGACAAATTACCGTGACCACTGCCGGAAGGCTATGGGAGTTTTCTCATTGGTCATGTGGCAGCTTCGGACATTGTGTCATCATTGACACGATATCCGATGTTCCAGGCAGTGTGGATTACACCCTACCTGAGCCGCTTTTTGATAACAAGTGCTGCACCACCGTAGCGCAGAGGTTAGCTTGTCCGCCTATGACGTTGAAAGCCTGGGTTCGAATCCTGGCGAGATCATCAAAAAAAATTTTCAGCGGTGGTTTTCCCCTCCTAATGCTGGCAACATTTGTGAGGTTCTATGCCATGTAATACTTCTCTCCAAAGAGGTATCGCCCTGCGGCACACCGTTCGGACTCGGCCCTTATCATTGAGCTTAAACTTAAATCGGGCAGCACTCACTGATATGTGAGAAGTTTGCCTCTGGTCCTTAGTGGAATGTTCATGTGCAAAATTTGCAATTTTTGCATTGGCAAAAGTTGAGGGTTAAGACCATGTGACCATGTATACCCATTCATTGGGTATATAATGCAGTTGTCAGACCTATAATGCTATATGGTGTTGGGGTCTGGTGGACGGCGCTTCAAAAGTCTAGCTACTGCTCAATACTTATCCAAATCCAAAGGATGGCTTGCTTGTGCATCACAGCCGCACTGAGGGCGACACCATCCTATGAATGCTACATCTAAAGCCTCTGGCCACTGTGGCTAGACAAATTGCTAGGACCACTGCCGTGAGGCTAGGGGAGCTTTCTTTTTGGTCATGTGGCGACTTCAGACACTGTGTTAGGCTCGATACAAAGTCCAATGTTCCAGGCAAAGGGGATTAAACCCTGCCTGAGCCGCTTTTTGATAAAAAGTACTGCACCACTGCCTGATAGAACCGATTGGAACTATGAAATTCCTGGTAACAGAATCTATTGGGTTGCCCAAAAAGTAATTGCGGATTTTTTAAAAGAAAGTAAATGCATTTTTAATAAAACTTAGAATGAACTTTAATCAAATATACTTTTTTTACACTTTTTTCTAAAGCAAGCTAAAATTAACAGCTGATAACTGACAGAAGAAAGAATGCAATTACAGAGTCACAAGCTGTGAAAAAATTTGTCAACGCCGACTATATGATAAATCCGCAATTACTTTTTGGGCAACCAAATATTTTTATACCCACCACCGACGGATGGGGGTATATTCATTTTGTCATTCCGTTTGCAACACATCGAAATATCCATTTCCGACCCTATAAAGTAAATATATTCTTGATCGGCGTACAAATCTAAGACGATCTAGACATGTCCTTCCGTCTGTCCGTCTGTCTGTTGAAATCACGCTACAGTCTTCAAAAATAGAGATATTGAGCTGAAACTTTCCACAGATTCTTTTTTTTTGTCCATAAGCAGGTTAAGTTCGAAGATGGGCTATATCGGACTATATCTTGATATAGCCCCCATATAGACCGATCCGCCGATTTAGGGTCTAAGGCCAATAAAAGCCACATTTATTTTGCGATTTTGTCGAAATTTGGGACAGTGAGTTGTGTTAGGCCCTTCGACATCCTCCGTCAATTTGGCTCAGATCGGTTCAGATTTGGATATAGCTGCCATATAGACCGATCCTCCAATTTAGGGTCATAGGCCCATAAAAGCCACATTTATTATCCGATTTTGCTGAAATTTGGGACAGTGAGTTGTATTAGGCCCTTTGATATATTTCTTCAATTTGGTTCAGATCAGTTCAGATTTGGATATAGCTGCCATATAGACCGATCCTCCGATTTAGGGTCTTAGGCCCATAAAAGACACATTTATTATCCGATTTTGCTGAAATTTAAGACAGTGAGTTGTGTTAGGCCCTTCGACATCCTTCGTCAATTTGGCCCAGATCGGTCCACATTTGGATATAGCTGCCACATAGACCGATCCGCCGATTTAGGGTCTAAGGCCAATAAAAGCCTCATTTATTATCAAATTTTGCTGAAATTTGGGACAGTGAGTTGTGTTGGGCCCTTCGACATCCTCCGTCAATTTGGCTCAGATCGGTCCATATTTGGATATAGCTGCCATATAGACCGATCCTCCGATTTAGGGTCTTAAACCCATAAAAGCCACATTTATTATGCGATTTTGTCGAAATTTGGGACAGTGAGTTGTCTTAAACCCTTCAGTATCCTTCGTTAATATGACTAAGATCAGTTCAGATTTGGATATAGCTGCCATATAGACCGATTCTCCGATTTAGGGTCATAGGCCCATAAAAGCTACATTTATTATCCGATTTTGCTGAAATTTGGGACAGTGCGTTGTCTTAGGTCCTCCGACGTCCGCCATTAATTTGGCTCTGATCGGTCCAGATTTGGATATAGCTGCCATATAGACCGATCTCTCGATTTAAGGTCTTGCGCCCATAAAAGGCGCATTTATTGCCCGATTTTGCTGAAATTTGGAACAGTGAGTTGTGTTAGACCCTTCGACATTCTTCGTCAATTTGGCTTAGATCGGTTCAGATTTGGATATAGCTGCCATATAGACCGATCCTCCAATTTAGGGTTTTAGGCACATAAAAGCCGCATCTATTATCCGATTTTGCTGAAATTTGGGACAGTGAGTTGTGTTAGGCCCTTTAACATCCTCCGTCAATTTGGCTCAGATCGGTCCAGATTTGGATGTAGCTGCCATATAGACCGATCCTCCGATTTGGGGTCTTAGGCCCATAAGAGGCGCATTTATTGCCCGATGTCGCCGAAATTTGGAACAGTAAGTTAAGTTAAGCCCCTTGACATACTTCTGCATTGTCGCACAGATCGGTCCAGATTTGGATATAGCTGCCATATAGACCGATCTCTCGGTTTTAGGTTTTGGGGCCATAAAAAGCGCATTTATTGTCCGATGTTAAGTTAAGCCCCTCCACATATTTCTGCTATGGGACATAAGGTATGAATTTTGAACCGGATTTTGACGAAAGGTGGTTTACATATATACCCGAGGTGGTGGGTATCCAAAGTTCGGCCCGGCCGAACTTAACGCCTTTTTACTTGTTCTTCTTCAGCGGTTGTGCCATTATTTTCTTCCCCTTTCTCCCTCTAAACCTTCTTCTTTACCCTCTTCAAAGTTTTTCTATGTTTCCATATATTTTTTTGGAATTTTCTGAATTCAATGGGCCATGAGTTGGCCTACACCGATCTTGTTATCATCCTTTGTAGATCCTCATATTCCCAAGTCCCTTTTAGGCATTGCATACAAAATCACAATGAAAATAATATTTTCTCTAAACTACTTTGAGTTGCTTCAATTTGCATCTTTGTTTTTTCATATCTAATTTCAAACTTCTTTTTGATTCGTTCAAAACTTGTTTTCTACAACTAAAATTTTATCTTTTCAGAAATTTCTCTTTGCAAGATAAAGCGCAAATACAGCAAAATTTCTTATTTGTACATCTTGTTGGCGGCAGAGAAATCCCTAGCAAACATGGCTACCTGCCCCTTATCCCTAACAAACATCCACCCCCCCCCCCCACCATTTCCCCTACATATCAAACAAGACTATAAAACTTTGGGTTTTCCCCTATTGTTGGCAATTTAAATTACAACAGTTCATAAAATTACCCAAAGAGTTGGTATCAATTTGTGGTAAAATAAATTTTCCCTTTTGGGGGGCCAACAACTTTAAAATGCTTACCACTTAGAATCCAAAGGGAAAAACTTTGTAGATATTCCCTACAAAAAAAAACACATTTGAATTTCGCCGTTTACTTCAATTCATAAGGGTTCAACATTATTTTTGGATAGTTTTTCTTTTTCTGTTTTGATGTTCAAGGAAAACTAGCAGAAATCTTTCTTTTGAATGCTGGTTGTAAGCGAGCTCAATGTCTTACAGCACAACATCTTAAGACCCATTGTTCACTTACTACAATTCCACCATCAGTTGGGTTTGCATTTTAATATTTCGCTGTGTCTTTCAGCCAGCATTGATGGCAGCCATAATGGAAATGTGAGGGAAAGAATGAACAATGCCACAACTTTTATGTGGTGTATGGCTGTTTTATTCATTCGCATTTTTTCTCTGAGTATTTGGCAGTTTTTCGTTCAAAGTTTTGTTCGAAAGATAAGAACTGCTATTTTGTGTGTTTGGTAAACAGGAAATATTTTTAATTAGATATTCTTCTGAAGCCATTGCGTTTTTTTTTTGAGTCTTCGAAAAGCAGAATAATGCAACATACATAACAAGAAATATGCTGAATTCATTGAATATTTGAAGGAATTGCTTTCTTGTGGTTGGCTAGGAAATGCAAATTGGTTGAGCAAATTGCAAGGAACTTTATATGTCAAGGGTGAACACATAACTACAAGAAAATAAAAGTCTCCAAAATTTGTAACAAAGGTTTGTCATACACCAGACCACCTTATATACTGAACTAGCTGAACCGGGTCCGCTCCGCTGCACCTTCTTTTACTTTATATGGAACAACATTTTCCTTGGAATATTTATTTTCGAAAATTAAAGAGCTTGACAAACATTTTAACAATAAAAGTGTCTTTATCTGAATGCCATTTTCATTGGTCGACGAATTTAAGTTTGGATGTAAGGTGTACTCCATTCTTAAAATACTTTATTTCAGCCCGATATTCCCATGGTGTCTGATTTAGAGGTGTTTTCGGGGATGAGGTGGTCCCCCAGACATATGGCCCTGAAAAAATAATGGGTTGCCCAAAAAGTAATTGCGGATTTTTCATATAGTTGGCGTTGACAAATTTTTTCACAGCTTGTGACTCTGTAAATACATTCTTTCTTCTGTCAGTTATCAGCTGTTACTTTTAGCTTGATTTAGAAAAAAAGTGTATTTGATCATAGTTCATTCTAAGTTTTATTAAAAATGCATTTACTTTCTTTTAAAAAATCCGCAATTACTTTTTGGGCAACCATATCAGCATCGTTCTCTTCTCTCAAATACTATTTATTTATTTGCCTTTGGTTTTGAGGGGAGTTTACAGGATGAGGCATCCCTCCAAACACATGACCCCAAAATTGGTTATCAAATTCGTTTTCTAATCTCAAATACCATTCATTTGAGCCCCATATTGGCATGGTCTAAAAATTGCCTAAAATACATGGTCCTACATTTGGATATCAAATTCGTATTCTACTCCCAAATACCTTTCATTTGAGCCACATATTGGCAAGGTCGAAAAATTTCAACCCTTTGGGGGGTGTTTTGGGGAAGGGGTGATGCCTAAAATACATGGTCCTACATTTGCATATCAAATTCGTATTCTTCCCCCTGAATACCTTTATTTGAGCCCCATATTGCGAGGGTCAGTAAAAAATACAATTTTTTAAACCCCACATTGCAACTGTTTCTAAGGGGAGTTTACGGGATGAGGCGTCCCCCAAAAACATGGCCCCAAGTTTGGTTATAAAATTCGTTTTCTAATCTCAAATACCTTTCATTTGAGCCGCATAGTGGCTTGGTCGAAAAATTGCCTACATTTGGATATTAAATTCGTATTCAACCCCCTAAATACCTTTATTTTGAGCCCCATATTGCGAGGGTCAGTAAAAAATTGCTATTTGTGGGGTATTTTGGGAAAGGGATAGACCCCCGGAAAATTGGTCCCGAAAGTGGCTATCAAATCTTGCTCTACCCCCCAATTCATTTAATTTAAGTCCCACATTGACATGGTAGGTAAATATGCCCGATTTAGGGGTGTTTTGGGCAGTGGGGTAGTCCCCCAAACACCAAGCCCTGAAAATATTGGGTTGCCCAAAAAGTAATTGCGGATTTTTTAAAAGAAAGTAAATGCATTTTTAATAAAACTTAGAATGAACTTTAATCAAATATACTTTTTTTACACTTTTTTTCTAAAGCAAGCTAAAAGTAACAGGTGATAACTGACAGAAGAAAGAATGCAATAACAGAGTCACAAGCTGTGAAAAAAATTTGTCAACGCCGACTATATGAAAAATTCGCAATTACTTTTTGGGCAACCCTATATATCAGCAACGTGCTCTATTCTCATATATTTGAACCCCATATTGCCATTGGCCTAAAAATTGCGAATCAAATTCGTTTTCTAATCTCAAGTACCATTCACTTAAACCCCTTATTGAAAAATCCAGCAAATATGTGCGGTTTGGGGTATGAGCGCTAAAAACTATGAATATCGAGCTCCACTGTCTTTAAGACCCAAATTGTCTTGGTGAGCAAATCGACTTGGGAGTAATTATGGTGGTGAGATGTCCCCTAGACAGTTGGTCCCGAATGTTGATGTCAGATTCATGGTCTACTCCCAAATACCCTTCATTTGAGCTCCATTTTTCCATAATCGGCCAACATAAACGGTTTGGGGGGTGGGTCGGTCACTCAGTGACTGGGCTTTGAGTGGGCGCCCCATCTTGGCTTGGCTTTGTTCTACTCTAAAATACCTCTTATTTGAATGCCTCATATTGCAATTGTCAACAAAAACTTCTTATTTGGGTGGTGTTATGGGGGTGGGTGACACTTATCGCGAACATTGATATCAGATTCGTGCTTTACTCCCAAAGACCTTTCATTTGAGCCTCATATTGCTATGGTCGTAAATTTGTCCCCTTTGGGGGAGAGACGGCCGCCCAAACACTTGATGCCACATCTGGATATCAGATTCGTATTCTACACTCAAATAGCTTTCATTTAAGTCCCATATTGCCATGGTCAGTTAATAAATCCTGTTTGGGGAGGGTTTTGGGGAAGGGCTGGACCCCCAGAAACGTGGACCCACATTTGGATATCAGATTCGTATATTACTCGCAAATACCTTTAATTTGAGTCCCATATTGCCATGGTCGGTAAAAATGTCCGATTTAGTGGTTGGGGTGATCCCCCTAACACTTGGTCCGACAATTTGATATCAGATGCGATTTCCAATCTTAAATACCTTTCCTTTGAAAATATATATCAGATTGGTGTTCTACTCTAAACTACCTCCTATTTGAGCCTCATATTGCACTGTTCAACAAAAACTTCCTATTTGGGTGGTATTGTGGAGATGGGGTCGCCCCATAGACACTTTTCCCGAATATTGATATCAGATTCGTGCTTTACTCCCAAAGACCTTTCATTTGAGCCCCATATTGCTATGGTCATAAATTTGTCCCCTTTGGGGGAGCGTCAGCCACCCAAACACTTGGTCCCTTATTTGGATATCAGATTCGTATTCTACATTCAAATACCTTTTATTTAAGTCCCATATTCCCATGGTCAGTTAATAAGTGCTGTTTGGGGTTTTTTTGGGGAAGGGCTGGACCCCCAGAAACATTGTCCCAGATTTGGAGATCAGATTCGCATTTTACTCGCAAATACCTTTCATTTGAGTCCCATATTGCGGTGATTGGTCTAAATATATGTTTGATAGGTTTTGGGGGTGGGGCGCTCACCCTAGGTACCCCATCCGAAATTTGGATACCAAATTTTTGTTTGTAGGTTACTATAAGAGAGCACACAAAATTTCGCTTAAATCGCACCACCCATCTCCGAGATCTGGCGTTTCTGAAAATTTGGGTAAGGGGGAGGGTCTGCTCCCCCTTCAGATATCAAAAAACTGTTTATAAAATGACCAAAGAGTTGGTATCAATCTGTGGTAAATAAATTTTTGTTGGACCACCTTCTATTTATCGCTCTCTTCCATTTGGATTTCTTTTATATTCTTTATTTTTTATGGCTGGGGAGCCAAATATTAGGTAAATATAATAAAGTACCTCATTATGTTAAGAAATGAATTTAATTATCTGTTATACTCAGGTTACTGAAGTGTTTGTATGTAATTATTTTATGGGCCTTATTGGCTTTATATTACATATTTGGTTAATAAATGAAATGAAATACCTTTCATTTAAGTCCCATATTGTCGTGATTGGTCTAAATATATGTATGGTAGGTTTTAGGGCCCCCTCCTGGGTACCCCATCCGAAATTTAGATACCAAATTTATATTTTCAGGGTACTATAAGAGAGCACACAAAAATTTCGCTTAAATCGCCCCACCCATCTCCGAGATCTGTCGTTTCCGAAAATTAAGGTATGGGGGAGGGTCCGTCAGATATCAAAAAACAGTTAATAAGATTACCATTGCAAGCCCATTTTTTGACCCATCTTTCCAAAATTTTGCAAAACGCTTTCCTTGACGACTGCCACAGTACCTGAGAAATTTGCTCGAAATCGGTTCAGATTTAGATATAGCTCTCTGTTTAGATTTCTAAACATGGGATATTAGTTGATGTGTGTCATGGAAATGTTTTAGCCTTGAGAACGAATAGATAAGATACTTTCCATTTTTTGTTTATTTTAAAGGATAGTTTTAAGGGCAGGCATAAATGTGATAAGAGTTTATATTTTTACCTAGCCAACGCATCGCACAGGGATAAGTGGAAGATAGTTTTTAATGTGCGTAGATAAGGAAATAGTTAGGGATTATCAGAAAACACAGCGGTCTGAATGGCAAGCATATGGCTTGCAGCTGGACAAATTTATTTAGTATCTGCATAGGATGTTTATCGTCTTTGTTTATGATCTTATTTTCCCAAAGTGATTATTTTTAGATTTGCCTGCCTTTCTTAGGATATTTAGTTTGTAGTTAGTTTTAAGTTTATATATAAGGATGAGATTTTGAAGAAATAAAGGAGTATCAAAAAAGTACTCCGGGATTAAACTCGTTTTATTCATTTGGTCCTTCGAACCTTCGGTACGGTTAAGTGTGTTTAAAGTAAAAGTTGGTGATTCTTGCAAAGTAGTAAAGAATAAACAAAGATTTAATACACGTATCGAATCAGTGTAAGTGATTTAAAATTGAAAGAAAAATGTTCACAAGGAGTCAATCGGATTCTCTGTTGGAGAAATTGAAAAACCTTGAACATTTGTTGGCAGTAAAAGCAGTTGACCTCGATGTGGAGGAAATGTTACTGCCAGTTGTCAAGAAAAATAGAAAGTGGCTGCAGGAAATCATTGTAGGCTACAACAAGTTAAACAAGGATATCGGAAAGTCGTCCAGTGGGCATGAAGAAGAGGTCCAGGAGCTGCAAAGACGAGTAGAAGAAGCAATTAGCAAAATGGATAAAATTGTGCAAGGGTTTGAGCAGCAAGAAAAAGGAGCCTCAGCCAAAGTGGCAGCTAATCAGGACGCAGAGATAACGCAAGGCAGTGCGGAGAAAAAATTAATGGTAACGCAAGGTGCAGCTGCATTGGCACCTAGCGAACAAACGGCAAATGAGAGTAACACCCAGCCGAGAGATCAGGCAATTAGCAGAGAGCAAGAAAAGCCTGTGTCGAAGCTAAGAAGAAAATTTGAATTGAAGTATAGAACTATTACAAGAAAGCTGGAAGTAATAGAAAGCAGATTGCCAACTGCGAATAAAAGTTATTTAAATATGCAATGGCTGGCGTTGCAATCAGAGTATGGACAACTGGAATCAATAGTGGAAATAATTATTGATGATGATGACGAAGATGATTTAGACATGATTGAAGCTTGGGACTGTATCAGGGAAAGATACGTGGATGTCTGTGTGGAAATTGAAGAACGTGTGGAAACAATGCAAAATACAGGATCAACAAGTTTAATTAGATTGGAAGAGTTAAAAGTGCCCATATTCAGTGGGTATATCAACGATTGGAATTCCTTCAAAGAAATATTTACAAAGTTAGTAGAGGAGGACAGAAGGCTATCGGAAGTCGAAAAATTTTATCGACTTAAAAGTGTGGTGAAAGGTGATGCTGCTCGCTTAATACAACATCTTCAAGTGACAGGGGAGAACTACAGTGCGGCATGGAAGATACTGGAGCAGAGATACGATAACCGGCGGCTGTTATTCTGCACATTGTTTGACAAGATCATCGACCACGGCATAATAAATATTCAGTATAGCAACAGTATAAAGCAGCTATTGGATACGGCTACGGAATCATTACATGCATTGAAAGCTATGGGAATGAAGGTAGACGAGGCAGATCCATTCATTGCTCGGATCCTTATTAGAAAGCTAGATAAGGAAGGATTGCTGAAATATGAGCAATGGGTCCAGAAATCAAAAGAAGTCCAAAGGCTAGAGGATGTCCTGTCTTTTCTGGAGCAGCAATACTTGGCTTTGGAAGCGGTATACAGCAAAAAAGGAAACACGCATCAAAGAGCAAAAACAACACAGTCATACCAAACAACTCAACGATCGTGCGCATTTTGTCAAGCATCAGGACATGGGTTAAAAGAGTGCTACAAATTTTTGAAACTGCAACCAGCTGAAAAAGGTGCGTGGGCACAAAAAATGAAAATGTGCAAAATTTGTTTGAGTCACCCGTCGGAAAAGAAATGCTTCAAATTTAACACCAGGTGCGACAAGTGCGGCGGAAAACATATTACTATGCTTCACGTCGAAGGAAACAAAACGCAGGAAACTCAGAGATCAAACTCCAAAGCTCAATTAACTATGGAAGGCAATGCTGTCACTCTGTTGGCAACAGCACAAATACGAGTAAAGGCTGCAAGTGGTGAGCAAATTTTAATGAGAGCCTTAATCGATCAAGGTTCTCAACGCACTTCAATATCGGAAGAGGCAGCCCAAATACTGAGGTTACCCAGAAAGAAGTTAGTTACAGATTTAGTGGGTCTGGGTAACACGACAGTCGGCAGATCAAAAGCCATCATGCAAATTGAAATCAAACCACGGTTTGAGAGCGATGCGGTTCATGTTATAAATGCTATGGTGTTGTCAACATTATCTTCAGCGCAACCTGATAGAAATTTGAACGTCAGTGTGGAGAGCTGGCGAAATTACTGTTTGGCTGATCCGCTGTTCTATAAGTCCGATAGAATTGACTTATTAATTGGTGCAGATTTATATCATGAAATCATTCAAGAAGGGGTAGTCAAAATTGGCTCTTTGTCTGGACAAGAGACGTCACTTGGTCTCATAATCTGTGGTTGCGTTTGCGGACATGAATCTGGAAATGCCGTGATGACGGTTACGAAAGAGCTGGAAAGATTTTGGGAGATGGTGGAAGTATGTGAAGATGACGACGTCAAGGAAGATCGATGCGAGCAGCTCTTTACAACAACAACAACAATAAATGAGGATAAGAGATTGGTGGTGAGATTGCCGTTTAAGGAGGATATCGAGTTGGGCGCATCAAGGAAAATGGCGTTAGCACGTTTTTTAAATCTTGAAAAAAGATTGGAAAAGGATGAAAAGTTACAGAAACAATATTGTGCTTTTATGAAGGAGTATTTGGAGATGGGGCATATGAAAAAGGTCTCAAGAAGAAATAGTGGAAAGTACTATTTACCACATCAAGCGGTGATAAGAGAAAGCCATCTTACAACAAAAGTTCGGGTGGTATTTGATGCTTCAGCCAAGACATCGAATGGTAAAAGCTTAAACGACGTACTTGAAATTGGTCCAAAACTACAACAAGATATATTTCAAATTCTATTGAAATGGCGATTATGGAGATTTGTCTTGGTAGCGGATGTGGAGAAAATGTATCGACAAGTGTTAGGAGCAGATAAAGATCAGTCATACCAATGCATATTGTGGCGCGAGAATAAACATATGCCAATTGAGGAGTTTGCGCTAACGACTGTTACCTACGGAACAGCATGTGCTCCATTTCTGGCAAAACGAGCTCTAATTGAAATTGGAAAAGAGTGCAGCGAACGGAATCCAAAGATTCAAGCCATCATAGAAAATGATTTTTACATGGATGATTTGATGACAGGTGCTGATTCAGTACAGGAATGCATTGGAATTCATCATGACATCAGCCAACAATTGGATAAGTTTGGTTTCAAGCTGCGTAAATGGATGTCTAATGGAAATGACATATTGGAGGCAATACCAAATGTTGGCGAAAATCAAGTCATTAGGATTGAGGAAGGCGAAACAATGAAAACGTTGGGTGTTCAATGGGATCCCCATACAGATAATTTTGCTTTCTATTTTCAGATCATTGAAGATAACAAGTTGACTAAGCGGAAGGCGCTTTCCACACTGGCCAAGATATATGATCCTTTGGGTTGGCTGGCTCCTGTAACCATTCTAGCCAAGCTATTCATTCAGCGACTATGGGTAATGGATATGGCATGGGACGACCAGTTAAGCTCTGAGATGATAAAGGAATGGGATGTCATCATGAGGAAATTGCCCGACTTAGCAGAAATCCGAATACCGCGTTGGTTGTCTACCTCATCACTAATGGAAATAGAACTGCATGGTTTTGCTGATGCTTCGGAAAAGGCGTACGCAGCTGTCATATACATCCGGGCCGCAAACAAAGTTACGTTGGTAGCAGCAAAATCTAAGGTAAACCCAGTAAAAAATAGGAAAACACTGCCAAAACTTGAATTGTGTGCAGCGCATCTGTTGGCTAAATTGATGCTTAATGTGGAAAAGTTAATAGTCCAAAAACAACAGAAATATTTATGGAGCGATTCAACTATTGCTCTAGCATGGATCGCAAAGGCTGAAAATATTAAAGACAAATTTGTTCGGGTTAGAGTAGAGGAAATTAAGAGGTCTGTTCCTGGTGCCGTATGGGGTCATGTGCGATCCAAGGAGAATCCAGCGGATGCAGCATCAAGAGGGATGAAGCCAGAGCTGCTAAAAGGAGATGAGTTATGGTGGAGTGGTCCACATTGGCTGCTGGAGAAAAACAATTGGCCCATATCGACGGTTCAACCCTTTGTTGGAGTTCTAAAGGAAAATAAACAGGAAGACGATGTCATCATGCAGTTAATTACGAGGATTTCTAGCTACAAAAAACTCATAAGAATTATAGCATATGTGCGAAGATTTATTGAACGTGCTCAGCGTAAACCAGGAAAAAATGAATTAACTGCGGAAGAAATAAACGAGGCAGAGCAATTAATAATTACGAGCGTGCAGGCAAACCAATTTTCGTTAGAGATTTCGTGTCTAAGGAATGGCAGCGAAGTACCGACGAGGAGCAAGATATGTGGACTAACACCGTTCATTGATGCAGCTGGAGTGTTGAGAGTTGGAGGCAGGCTGGAGAATTCTGGTTTAAGCTTCAACAGAAAGCATCCAATTCTATTGGGGAAAGGTTGTCTGGTGGATCGAATAATTGATGGCATCCATACAGAAACGCTACATGGAGGTGCGAAACTCATGGAAAATGAACTACGCAGCAGATATTGGGTGATTGGTGCCAAAAATGCCATCAAGAGAGCAGTTCGGTCATGCGTCAAATGTTTGCGTTATAGGCGAGAAACTGCGGCTCAATTAATGGGTAACCTACCAGAAAGCAGAGTTTGTGTGTCTCATCCATTTGATCACACAGGAATTGATTATGCAGGTCCTATTCAAATGAAGGTGTCTAAAGGAAGAGGACAGCGAGCTTACAAAGGATACATAGCTGTATTTGTTTGTATGGCAACCAAAGCATTACATTTGGAGGCAGTCAGCGATCTAACAACAGAAGCGTTTTTGGCTGCGCTACGGCGATTCTTCAGTAGAAGAGGAAAAAGTAGCCATATATATTCGGACAATGGCACTAATTTCGTGGGAGCGGCAAGACATCTGGATAAAGAGTTCGTCAAAGCGGTGCAGCAAAATTCAGACGTGGCTCATATATTAGCATCTGAGCGAATACAGTGGCACTTTATTCCGCCCGGAGCTCCTCACTTCGGAGGATTGTGGGAGGCTGCCGTGAAGTCTGTGAAGCACCATTTGAGACGGGTTGTTGGTGAAACGAAATTAACGTATGAGGAAATGGCAACGTTTTTGTCGCAGATAGAAGCTGTTCTCAACTCTCGTCCCTTGTGTCCACTCAGTGAGGATAACTGCGAGATTTTAACGCCAGGACATTTTGTAGTCGGAAGACCATTGCTAAGTATTCCAGAAAGAGGCGTGGAGAATAAACTGGGATCTTTAGACAGGTGGAAAATAATTCAAAGAATGCGGGATGATTTCTGGAAACAGTGGCGCAATGACTATCTGAGTAGTCTTCAGCAGAGAGTAAAATGGAAAACTCCAGTACCAAATATCAAGGTTGGACAGATGGTGATAGTGAAGGATGAAAATACTGCTCCTGGAAGGTGGCCTTTGGGAAGTATTGCGGAAGTACATAAAGGCAAAGATGGAAAGGTTCGAGTCGCTACAGTAAAGGTCGCTAAACAAAAGGGGTTGTTAAAACGGCCCATACACAAGTTATGCCCGCTGGAGATATTCGCTAATGGTGGTGAAAAGGAAGCCGACATTGAAGTGTCGCAGACATATATTTGCAAATTACCTCAAAGAAGAAAAATAAACGTAGCAATGATGTTATGGATGATCATGGCAATGATGGCAAGTGTTCAATCGATGTCAACCTCAATTACCGGCGGTGCGATAAAAGAATTGGGAAATGACACAATCATTTATATGGATAAAATTGGCAGAATCAACCGAGTAACATCGTCATGGAACCTTATGACATATTTCGATCTGCACGGGTATTTTGTCACGGTGAATCATCTGGATAAGGGTCTAGAAGCGTGTAAATCATTATGTGTTCGGCTGAGATCGTTCGAGCAGCAGTGCGACACGCAGATGGATATTATGACGAACAGACTGAACACTATAGATGAGAACCACTTGTTACTCTCACACAAAAAACGCCAACGAAATAAAAGGGCTCCTTTAGAGTTTGTTGGGTCTCTTTTCCACATTCTTTTCGGAGTAATGGATGCGGACGACAGAGAGAGTATGGAAGCAAATATGAAAAATGTACTTGAAAATCAGCACAACTTGAAATATTTGGCTGAGAAGCAAACGTCTGTGGTGGAAGCAACGCTTAATGTGCTGAAAAAGACCACGGATGAAATAAATGGACAGTTTAAAGAGCTGAATGAGAAGGTGCAAAACATAAGTCAGATGCTGAACACTGACTATTCCCTCTTCAAAAAGGCGATGGACTTCTTCGCGGTAGCCGATCAACTTAGCAGCTTGTTTACTGAAGTGGAACATATTCAAGCCAGGGTAATTGGCTTATTAATTGACATCAACCATGGAAAAGTAAATCCAAATTTAGTACGGCCAAACCAGTTGCAGGCAGAGGTGATGAAAATAAAGGATCAGCTACCTAAAGGACTAAGGTTGCCTGGTGAGAAGGACGATGTTTTGCAGGCAATATACAAGGTGATGACGGCGCATGGTCTGCTGGTGGAAGAAAAATTAGTGATTGACGTGCAGATTCCCTTGGTAGAAAAATCATCAGCAGAAATATTCCGCGTCGTACCACTGCCGATGGTGAGAAACGGAACCGCAATGGTAGCAGCTTTAAGACAGCAGTTCCTGGCCTACAACTATGAAATGGATGCTTATCATCTACTGTCGCAGTCATCGATGAACCAATGTCAGCTAACTGGTGAAGATGAATTTCTTTGCAGAGGCAACTGGGCCTGGGAAGACGCCAACGATCATTCATGTGAGCTAGCAGCGCTTAAGCCAACAAGTAAATATGGCTGCCAGTTTTTGAAGACTCAGAACAGGAATTTTTGGATTGAGCTGAAGACAAGAGGGTCATGGTTGTTTAAAACTAAAGATCAAGTTTCGGCCCATATTCTATGTGCTGAGCGCACTAAAGGAGTATTTGAATTACCAGGCCTAGGTATCATCACTCTCCAGCCTGGGTGTACTGCTAGGATTGGACGAACCGTATTAACTGCGTCACAAGAAGCAAAAACTGAGATGTCCTATAATTCCACATCATATATCTTGAGAGAGGTGAAGGACATAGCGATGGTGGACGAGCTAAACTACAATAAAATCGATCATTCGTCAACGATTCAAGGATTGGAGGAAGAAATTAAAATGATGAAGGCGAATCCGATCCACCTTAAGGAGCTATCATGGCATCACATCAGTGGTCATATTTCACTAATCTCTACCTCTATTTTAATAATATTATTTTTAAGTTATGTAATCTATAAGTATTTAACAAGAGAAAGTAACATAGTTGTTGTTCGTCCTCGGGATGTTTAGATTTTAACATATATATTTGAATTACAGTCCATTTTGCTGAATTTTTACAGTTTATAAGTAGAGCTATTTCATAATTATTTTTGGCCGCCCGCAGAATGTTTAGATTTCTAAACATGGGATATTAGTTGATGTGTGTCATGGAAATGTTTTAGCCTTGAGAACGAATAGATAAGATACTTTCCATTTTTTGTTTATTTTAAAGGATAGTTTTAAGGGCAGGCATAAATGTGATAAGAGTTTATATTTTTACCTAGCCAACGCATCGCACAGGGATAAGTGGAAGATAGTTTTTAATGTGCGTAGATAAGGAAATAGTTAGGGATTATCAGAAAACACAGCGGTCTGAATGGCAAGCATATGGCTTGCAGCTGGACAAATTTATTTAGTATCTGCATAGGATGTTTATCGTCTTTGTTTATGATCTTATTTTCCCAAAGTGATTATTTTTAGATTTGCCTGCCTTTCTTAGGATATTTAGTTTGTAGTTAGTTTTAAGTTTATATATAAGGATGAGATTTTGAAGAAATAAAGGAGTATCAAAAAAGTACTCCGGGATTAAACTCGTTTTATTCACTCTCATATATATGTTCGTCCGATTTTGAGAAATACTGCAATAAAGTGATCATTTGTAATCCGATTCTGTCAAAATTTGGCGGGACGGATTTTCTTATGACTCTCGACATTACAGGTGAATTTCATAGAAATCGGTTCAGATTTAGATATATCTCTCATATATATATATCGCCCGATTTTCACTTTGAGAGCCACTGCAAGCGCATTTATTGATCAATCTTGCCAAAATTTTGCACAACGCTTTGCTCGACGACTATCACATTATCTGAGAAGTTTGCTCGAAATCGGTTCAGAATTAGATATAGCTCCTATATATATGTTTGTCAGATTTTGGGCACTTTCCAATAATGTTGTCATTTGTCAACCGTAGTTATTGCAGTTTGAACATATTTGGTCGCCGAGGTCCATCAAAATTGGTTCAGAATTGGATATAGCTCCCACATTCTACTTATAGGGTAGGTGTAGGGTATTATACAGTCGGCAGCGCCCGACTTTTGCCATTCCTTACTGGTTATACATAAGATTTAGCGGACGTCTATTCAGTTCGATCATAAAAAGTCCTATGATTTTCCTCAAAAAAAAAAACCCTCTATTTTTTCCAATATGATACTTTAGTCTGTCGCTACTGTGACTTCAAAATGGACTACAGTTGATCTATTAGTGACTACCTCTATAACCTTACCTAACAAAACCATTGATGATGGCGGATTTCCAAGTTTTCGCCCCGCAAAACTTATGACGTTTTATCTGTGGGTAAGGTTATAGCAGTCAGTAAAAGAAAATTTGTAGTCTATTATGTCACTATGGTCTGTCGTCACAGTGGCTTCAAAATAGACTACACTTGGTCTATTACTGACTACCACTATAACCTAACCTAACCAAACCAATGAGAGTTCATGATGGTGGGTCTCCAAGTTTTCGCCCCGCCAAACTTATGACGTTTTACCTGTGGTTAAGGTTATAGTGGTAGTCAGTTAAAGACAAATTGTAGTCTATTATGGTACTTTGGTCTGTAGCTACTGTGGCTTCTAAATGGACTACAGTGGGTTTATTACTGATTACCACTGTAAACTAGCCAAACCAACGATAATTCATGATGGGGGTCTCCAAGTTTCCGCCCGGCCAAACTTGTGACGTTGAAACTTTTCTTTTGAATATATCATACCGTTTCATTTAGAGATCATTTGAAGATTTTATACATGTTTTGCTTTGATTTTTCACTTATACTTACCACAATGTTTTGTATGAATTTTTCTTTGCAGACAAACATCTGCATAACTGATGCAAACAATAAATAGGATACTACTTGGAATTGAAATATAATTTCATAACATATTTGGCGACTTGATACTTAAAACATCTGTAATCTAGAAAAAATAATCAGGTAAGTTGATTAAAAAAAAAAAACACTTTAATTTGTCACAGATAAGAATTCATAGGCCAAAGCGCTTTAAGTTCGGCCGTACCGCATTTTTTAAACATTACTTACTTTAATTGGCTATGACAGAATATTTGTTCCACTAGCCGCACGTAGAATAACGTTCCAAGCGCCTCGATATTCTGCGCTCATGCCAAGGCTGCAGTTACTACTTCCGGTGACCGACCTATGATATCGATGTCGTCGGCATAGGCGAGTAGCATGCCGACCATAATACGGTCCAGCAGGCGGAAATCCGGGCGATCACGAAATGCGTGAAGTGTTGGGGTGCTAACGCGAGGACGTCGTGTGTGAACATCTTTACCGACAGTAAAATTGCCATAAGGGCAATAACATCCAGGACGGTAAGGTCACGAACAGTCTTGCCATGTAAAAAAGAGATTAACGACTTCTCTGAGGATTGAATAATCCGCATCGTTTGGTTGCCGGGTCATAACGGAGTAAGGGGAAATGAAAGGGCAGACGATTTGGCGCTAAAGGCCAGAGGACTGGCGTCAATAAATTTGGATAACCAGAAGCCTTTCGGGTCGACGCAGTCCGAGTTAAGGGAGTGGGCGACAAATGCGCATGCAACATTGTGGAACAGCGAAACGGTCGGTAGGACGGCGAAAATCCTATGGGGGGGATAGCCCATAGACTAAAATTCTGGGATGTACATTCGTTAAATCCTGTTTGTATTTCACCTGCCCATAGACTAAAATTCTGCGATTTACATTCGTTAACATTTTCCTTGAAATCAGGAGTGTTATGAGAATTTGGGGATTTGCTAAGCCATAAACAAACTTTCGCTTTTACCTGGCAATTATAAAAAAAAATATTCATAGAGTTTCAAATGTCCATAATCTAAAATTTTGCTAAACTTAATTGGCTCACAAGAAATTTCATTTTTCGTTGAGGTTATGCCATGCAGCATTTCCCCAGAAAATCAGTCAATTCTATTCAAATTAGATTTTCAATTTTGTTTTAATTCGAAAATTCTTCCTAGTAAAGTGAAACGTAATTTTATCCTCTCAGACATGGTTGCCATGGACAAACTATGTCTCAGACAAATTAGGGAGTACAATTTGAGTGACACATCAAACGATTGTCTTTCAACCCACCCACTTGGTTCGCCCATTGGCAGAAGTAAACAAGTCTGGCGGCTAACGGCAAAACAAGCAGGAAATCACCATAACAAAAAACAAATGTAAACAAAGAAATAAACAGCAAATAATAATAACAGCAGTAATAATAATAATAATTAAAACGAAAATGATAATAATAATCCATAAAGCGAGCCATAAATATAAATCCATTCGCTTTCAATGTCCATAAACACACTTTAACTAGCGATCTCAAAATGATGCCAACTCAAATTTCATCAAAAGAAAAACTGATGGGGGTGGGGGAAATGATTGGTAGCGAGCCGTATAGAGAAAGGGGGGAGACAGAGAAAGAGGGATAGGCAAACAGGCAAATGTGTGCAGTGTTGTCAGATTAGGGGAAATTTCCCCAAATAGGGGATTTTTCGTGATTGGGGGAATTTTTTTTTTTTTTATTTGGGAAACGGGGATTTTGATGGGGAAAAATAAAAAAAATTGAGGATTTTCCTTGAGAAAATACATTAGCATAGCTTCATAACAAATTTTCTTGAGTATACCCTTGGATTAAATGTGCTTTAATAGAAAGCATATTCATCTACCATGGTGTTTAGTGCAGAAACGTATCTTCCGAGATGAGAAATTGTACACGGAGATAGACACGAATATCGAGTTTTACGCAGATACCTGTCATCACGCCCCAAACCTGCGAGGCCCAAGGCCCAAGGGTGAATACAATGCGTCTACCAACGCCCCCACATGTGGTAATCCACGCATGAGTACCAATTTGATCCCACGTATTTGGACGTGTTCACCTCCTTGGTTAGGAGCGGAGCACTACCTAAAACTCCTTCCAAATCTATGGGTCACGGCACCCGGTTGAAAACGGAACTCCACGACGAGCTTATGATCTACCCGCGATTTGGGTACCACGTTGCTCCCCAATGGGGCCTCACCATTGTCAGGCTGGAATCAAAGTTCCAGGGGCTCCTGACACCCGTGGTACCACATTTAAGTCTCCGGTCAGACTTCGTAGCCTTAAAAGACTACTACCAGTTGAAACCTAAACAGTTCCGGACTGGTCACCTGAATGGGAAAAAATCGCCCTAGGCCGACCTCAGCCAGCATACAAAAGTATGCATCAAACATACAACCGGACGAAATACACAAAACACAAACAGGACACGGCAGCCCTCACGGGCTACGCCACATAAATCAGCATCAACATGGGACTTTACAATCAACGCGGCGGCCCTCACGGGTGACCGAACACAACCACAACAACTAAGGGACCCAACAATGGGCAAACACCGCTGCATCAACATGGGCAAGGCAGGTGCCAGGCCATGTCATGCGCAGCACCAAATCACACAGTCGCGCCAGCACAGCAACACCTCGTTATGGATAACTTGCGTGCATTCATGCCTCCACTAAGTCTAGTCCACCTCCTAAGAAATACTTCCCGGGAAAAGGTGGCCAGCCTTGCAACAGTCGACTTGTCCTCAAGGGCCCTACTGAAATCCCACACCGCCTCACTAATCCCCATCGCACCTGCATCTCTAATGTCTGCATAGTACGGGCATTCTGTCAGTACATGCCTCCAGTCCTCAGGTCTCCCACAGTTGCACAAATCAGTCGCGGACAAGTTCCTCTGATGTCCCGTCAGTATGAAGCCCAGACTTAGGCCGAAGCCAAAGTCCGGGCGGTCTCGTACGAACGTCGCGTCACGAATAAATTCGTAAATCACCCGACCATTGTCACTGTTCGTCCATCTAGTCCTCCACCTATCATCAAGACGCTCCAAAAGGAGTGTCTTGAGCCGCCTAATATCCCCTTCCGCAAGCTCCGAAGCGGTGAGCCAATCCTCACGCACTAATGGAATTCCCTTTTTCACACTATACAGAACAGCCATGTAACTCACGAGTAAGTGAAGCGGGGGCGCGCCAAGCTATACCTGGCGAGACCATCAGAAAAAATTTTCAGCGGTGGCTTTCCCCTCCTAATGCTGGCAACATTTATGAGGTAATATGCCATGTAAAACTTCTCTCCAAAGAGTTGTCGCACTGCGGCATGCCGTTTGGACTCGACTATAAAAAGGAGACGCTTTATCATTGAGCTTAAACTTGAGTCGGACTGCACTCATTGATAGGTGAGAAGTTTGCCCCTGTTCCTTAGTGGAATGTTCATGGGCAAAAATTGCAATTTGTTATTTTACTAAAGTCGGAAATGTTTCCAGCAATCAAAGGTCAGCTAAGGTCGCGGCATCCAAGATATATTTTTATATACCCACCACCACAAAATGGGGGTTGTACTATTCTAGTCATTCATGACACCTCGAAATATTGATGTGCGACCCCATAAAGTGTATATATTCATAATGATCTTAACATTCTATCCATGTCCGACCCGCCTTACGTATGTCAAAATCACGATAGTAATTGAACTTATGAAGCTATAACCTTGAAATTTTAGGTCATTCACAAATGGGTCATATCAGTTCAGATTTTGATAGACTTCCCGTATTAAATGGTCCTTCGACTTGACTTCCAAGCCCCTGGAAACTGCATTTTTATCCGATTGGTAAGGATGGACACAAGGACGGACGAATGGTCGGACGGACGAAATGGATGGATGAACGGACAAAAGGAAGGACGGAGGAACGAAAGTACGGACAGACGGACGGATGAAAGAACGGGTAAAAGTACGGTCGAACGAAAGCACCGCCGGAGAAAAGTACGATTAGACGAATGGACGGTCGGACCAAAGGATGGTCGTATGAAAGAACGGACGGACGAAAGAAAGGACGAACGGACAGAAGGACAGATGAAGGAACGAAAAGACGTTCAGCGGGCGGAAAGACGGGCGAAAGTATGGTCGAACGAAAGGACAGACGAATGAAAGGACGGACGGATGGGTGGACGAACAGACGAAAGGACGGATGGGTGGATGGACCGAAGGACGAACGGATGGGTGGACTGACAGACGAAAGGACGGATAGGTTGATGGACGGACGAAAGGACGGACGGATGGGAGGACGGACAGACGAAAGGACGGATGGGTGGATGGACGGACGGAAGGACGATCGGATGGGTGGACGGACGGAAGGACGAACAGATGGAAAGGACGGATAGACGAGCAGACAAAAGGATGGACGAAAGAACGGTCGAAAGGACGATCGAAAGGATGGTCGAAAAGACGGACGGACGAATGGACGAACGGAGCAACGAAGGAACGAAAGGAGTTCAGCGGAAGGAAGGACGGTGAAACGATGAACGTTAGGATGGACGCAAGGGCGGACGGACGGACGAGAGGGCGGACGGACGAAAGGACAGACGGACGAATGGACGGAAGGACGGACGGATGAAAGGACTGACGGATGAAAGGACGGACGGATGAAAGGACGTACGGATGAAATGACGGACGGACGAAAGAACAGACGGACGAAAGGACGGGCGGACGGACGACAGATCAGACGAACGGAAGGACGGACGGATGGACGAACGGACAAAAGGGACGGTGGAACGAAAGGACGGACGAGAGGGCGGACGGACGAAAGGACGCACGGTCGGATGAAAGGACAGTTGGACGAAAGGATAGTCGGCTGAAAGGACGGACGGACAAAAGAACAGACGAAGGAACGAAAGGACGTTCAGCGGAAGGAAAGACGGACGAAAAGACGGTCGAACAAAAAGACATACGGATGAAAGGACAGACGGATAGGTGGACGGACGGACGAAAGGACGGATAGACGAACGGACGAAGGAACGAAAGGATGTTCAGCGGAAGGAAATTCGAACGAAAGAATGGTCGAAAGGAGGTCGAAAGGATGGTCGAAAAGATGGTCGAAAAACCAACGAAGGAAGGTCGAACGAAAAGACATTCAACGGAAGGAAGGTCGGACGACAGCACGATCGAAAGTACGGACGAACGAAAAGACGAAAAAAAGGACGGACGGAGGAAAGGACGTTCAGCAGAATGAAGGACAAATGATAGGACGGTGAAAGGATGAACGTAAGGATGGACGTTAGGGCGGACGTAAGTTAGGTTTAAGTAACAGTCTGCTATCTGGTGATGTTTTCGTACATTATGATACCCTAGGAACGGCGGAAGGAAGATGCCTTCTAGTTCCTACCGTTGAATCATCCATATCGCTTTAAAATGCTCAACAACAAGCGAATGATCCGCCAAATCAGAGAAGTTATGAAAAAAATCAGAACCCAAAGTGGATCTTCTGATAGTCAGTGCGCAATACATGCATAGAAGATGTTATATAGCCTCTTTTTCCTCGACGTCCGTACAGCTTTGGCAAAAGTCGTTGCTGGCAACCTTCAGTCTGTCATCATGTTAACCGATTGGAGAGTGACCTGTCATGACAGAAACAATGACTGTGACTGGACGGCCGGATGAAAGAACGGAAGGACCGACGGACGATAGGACGGTCGGAAGGAAGGAGGGACGAAAGAGCGAAAGTACGCTCGGCGAACGGAAGGACGGACAAAAAAACTGTCAGATGAAAGGAAGGTCGGAAGAAAGGACGGACAGACGAGAAGACGGACGGATGACAGGACAAACGGATGAAAGGACGAACGGGCGGTCGGACAGAAGGATGGTCGGACAGAAGGATGGTCGGACGGAAGGACGGTCGGACGGATGGACTCTCGAACGGAAGGACGGTCGGATGAAAGGACGGTCGGACGAAAGGACTGTCGGACGAAAGGACGGTCGGACGAAAGAACGGTCGGACGAAAGGACGGTCGGACGAAAGGACGGTCGGACGAAAGAACGGTCGGACTAAAGGACGGTCGGACGAAAGGACGGACATAAATTAGGTTTAAGTGGCAATCTGCCATCAGAGTCACTTAGACGATTTCGTCCTTTGTAATACCACAAGAACAGACGACAGAAGATGCCTTTTAATTCCTACCGTTTAACCATCCAGATAGCTTAAAGAAGCTCAACAACAGGCGAATGATCAAATCCGCTAAATCAGAAATGAGAACCTGAAGTGGAACTCCTTCTGACAGCCAGTGCCGTCAATAAACTTGGAGTGATAGCATGTGTAGGGCATGCGGAGAAGATGATGAGACGTTGGAGCATTTTCTTTGTCATGGCCCGGCTTTCGCGTCCAACAGATACCGGTAGAGACACAATATCAGACATGAACCAACTTAGGGGAGTGGTATTGAAAACAATTAAGGATTTTGTAAGTAGCACGGAATTCCTAACTTAAAATTTTCTTTTAGGGGTTACTTTTCAGTTTTTAGAGCCGACAACAAGCCGATTACTAGCTTAGATGTATGTCCATAGTGGCATGGGGCGGATTAATATCTGCACCCTCTTTTCTACCTATCCTTATCTAACCCTTAATGGTGGTTACCCATATTTAGTGTGGACCCAGTCGAATGTTTAACTTTTTTCAACTTTTTCTCTCTCTGCATAAATGTGTATAAACAATAATGTAAATAATTGCCTGAAGCGCATAAAAAAATGCAAAGGCATTCGTTAACAATTGTTTTGTTGATAAACAAGTATTGTAGGATTTATTTCTGTGGAAAGGCAAAAAATACAAATAAAAAAAAACATAAAATATGGTTCTTCTGTTAGTACAATGCGAATAGAAAATCCTTAAACCAACACATACAAGGAAATACGTGAGTGAATACACATACCCACACACACACACACACTCGCACACCACTAGATGACTTTTGTAGCATAAAAATCTTTTGGCAGCAGCAATAGCAACCAAAACAAATCCTTTGGCGGCAACAATAAACATGAAATATTTTACGACTGCAATGTACACACACTCGAATACTTGTACGCATGTAGAGAAGAACATTTTTATTTGCTGCTAGTCATAAGCACACATATGCGTTTCGTTCGAAGGTTATATCGAAAGAGGTCAAGTCAATGACTTTTCGAGAAATCTTTTGCCTATTAAAGCGGAAAAGTTCTTTAAAAATTTGATTTTTATCCCTCCACCATAGGATGGGGGTATACTAATTTCGTCTTTCTGTATGTAACTCCTCGAAATATTCGTCTAGACCCGTCCTTCCGTCCGTCCTTCAGTCCGTCCTTCCGCCCGTCCTTCCGTCCGTCCTTCCGTCCGTCCTTCCGTCCGTCCTTCCGTCCGTCCTTCCGTCCGTCCTTCCGTCCGTCCTTCCGTCCGTCCTTCCGTCCGTCCTTCCGTCCGTCCTTCCGTCCGTCCTTCCGTCCGTCCTTCCGTCCGTCCTTCCGTCCGTCCTTCCGTCCGTCCTTCCGTCCGTCCTTCCGTCCGTCCTTCCGTCCGTCCTTCCGTCCGTCCTTCCGTCCGTCCTTCCGTCCGTCCTTCCGTCCGTCCTTCCGTCCGTCCTTCCGTCCGTCCTTCCGTCCGTCCTTCCGTCCGTCCTTCCGTCCGTCCTTCCGTCCGTCCTTCCGTCCGTCCTTCCGTCCGTCCTTCCGTCCGTCCTTCCGTCCGTCCTTCCGTCCGTCCTTCCGTCCGTCCTTCCGTCCGTCCTTCCGTCCGTCCTTCCGTCCGTCCTTCCGTCCGTCCTTCCGTCCGTCCTTCCGTCCGTCCTTCCGTCCGTCCTTCCGTCCGTCCTTCCGTCCGTCCTTCCGTCCGTCCTTCCGTCCGTCCTTCCGTCCGTCCTTCCGTCCGTCCTTCCGTCCGTCCTTCCGTCCGTCCTTCCGTCCGTCCTTCCGTCCGTCCTTCCGTCCGTCCTTCCGTCCGTCCTTCCGTCCGTCCTTCCGTCCGTCCTTCCGTCCGTCCTTCCGTCCGTCCTTCCGTCCGTCCTTCCGTCCGTCCTTCCGTCCGTCCTTCCGTCCGTCCTTCCGTCCGTCCTTCCGTCCGTCCTTCCGTCCGTCCTTCCGTCCGTCCTTCCGTCCGTCCTTCCGTCCGTCCTTCCGTCCGTCCTTCCGTCCGTCCTTCCGTCCGTCCTTCCGTCCGTCCTTCCGTCCGTCCTTCCGTCCGTCCTTCCGTCCGTCCTTCCGTCCGTCCTTCCGTCCGTCCTTCCGTCCGTCCTTCCGTCCGTCCTTCCGTCCGTCCTTCCGTCCGTCCTTCCGTCCGTCCTTCCGTCCGTCCTTCCGTCCGTCCTTCCGTCCGTCCTTCCGTCCGTCCTTCCGTCCGTCCTTCCGTCCGTCCTTCCGTCCGTCCTTCCGTCCGTCCTTCCGTCCGTCCTTCCGTCCGTCCTTCCGTCCGTCCTTCCGTCCGTCCTTCCGTCCGTCCTTCCGTCCGTCCTTCCGTCCGTCCTTCCGTCCGTCCTTCCGTCCGTCCTTCCGTCCGTCCTTCCGTCCGTCCTTCCGTCCGTCCTTCCGTCCGTCCTTCCGTCCGTCCTTCCGTCCGTCCTTCCGTCCGTCCTTCCGTCCGTCCTTCCGTCCGTCCTTCCGTCCGTCCTTCCGTCCGTCCTTCCGTCCGTCCTTCCGTCCGTCCTTCCGTCCGTCCTTCCGTCCGTCCTTCCGTCCGTCCTTCCGTCCGTCCTTCCGTCCGTCCTTCCGTGGCTTACCAGGTTCTAAATTGCTATTTCAATTGGTATCCAAATTGTAGTCTGACTAGATTTCGATAAAAGTTCTACATATGAAAAGTACTACATGCACTAGGTGATGTAGGGTATTATATAGTCGGCATCGCCCGAATTTTGCCTTCCCTTACTGGTTATGTTGAAATCGGGTGCTACTAACTACCATGTTTTTTGCCGCGGCGAAATCTTTCGCCCTCAACCCATTATCGGATGTTATCTCGTGTAGGGTTAAATTTTCCGACTGTTGGCCCAAGGAGATATTTTACTTCCCTATATTCGCATTAAAATCCGCCAGAATGATTTTTAAATCATGGACGGGGCAGCGGTCATATTCTTTCTCTAGGCGCTCGTAGAAAATATCCTTGGTCTGCTCGCCTTCTGTGGGGTCATGTGGACAAATAAGACTGATGTTGAAGAACTTGGCTATCCTCTCATCCACCGGAGTAAAGCTTGGGCCACGGTGCTTCAGTTTCCGTCTAACCACAAAACCACAGCCAAATTCATGCTTGGAGTCATGGCAGCCATAGTATAGTTCGTCACCGTTTGATATTGTTGTGACGCCATTTCCGGTCCATTGCACTTCCGGTAAGGCAGTAATATCTGCCTTGTACTTCCCAAATACATACGCAATTGCGTACACTGCACCCTCTCCATGAAGAATCCGGACATGCCATCTTCAGATCCACAAATCATGATCTTTTTTTCGTTTGCGTGGGTTATCAACGTTGGGGGGGGGGGTCCGTTTTTACTATTCCTTTGTTTCTCAGAGTAGTTCTGATAATTTTCCGGGGGCGGGTTTCTGGCCCAGCGCCCCAACCGAATGGGGTTTGTGGGATCCCACATTTATGCCTTGGTGTGGCCAGCAGCTTGCCCCAAGATCCGGCGCTCGCCTACAGCCGCTTTATGCCGCATTGGTTATTTGCAGACGCTAAAAACTCGTCTTGACATCTCGAGCATCATTGGCACTTGGAGAGACTGAGACTCTCCTTTCGAAGTCGCTGACTGCCCGAGGCCTCACTTGGAGTTGCAAATGCTAATTTTATCCATGAGCAATCCACTAGGGAACAGGAGCAAAGAGTGCAGTCCGTTTCATGTTTTAAGCTAAATCATAAGGGGCCTCCTTTTTATAGCCAAGTCCGAACGGAGTGCCGCAGTGCGACACCTCTTTGGAGAGAAGTTGTACATGGCATAGTACCTCACAAATGTTGCCAGCATTAGGAGGGGAAAACCACCGCTGAAAATTTTTTCTGATAGTCTCGCCAGGATTCAAACCCAGGCGTTCAGTGTCATAGGCGGACATGCTTACCTCTGCGCTATGCTGGCCTCTCGCACTGTCAGCTGGTCCGCATAAAAAGGAAGCTTTTCACTATCCGCAAGCTGCGAAAGCGCCCGGTAGCTTTCAGCTCAGCTTCCCGTGATAACGTTGGTCACCACACAAGTCGGCGCTCAAAATTCCAGCCAGTTTGGTGCTCATAGTTATACCGTGTCAGCTGGTCTGCTGTTAGTGCAATTATTTAAATGAACTGCGGCGAAACAAAATAGGTCCCCCCCTTACCCTCCCAAATAAGATTTGTAGCATTTAAGTGTTAACAACAATGAAAACCCAAATGGCTTCATTAAAAATTCCCCACACTCCAATTAGCTGCTGCTTACGTCCTGCTGACTGAGAATTTGCCTTAATTCATCATATCCCCTGATGATGGCCCGTAATCCTAATCTCTCTCGTACAAAAGTACTCTAATGTTGGCTAATTGGCCTTTTATGTGTTCGTTTCATGTGACCATTTGGGTTTTCGATTATTTTGCCATTTCCCCTTAGTTTAATAGTTCTAGGGTTTTGTTTGATTGTTTCTTTGTTTTGTTGTTGTTGTTGTTGTTGTTTTTGTGATAATTACACTTAAGGTCATAACCATAAAAGGACTGCCATAAACTTTATTTCATTTTGCGGCAATTGTTTTTGTTAGCCCGGACATTGTGTGGACATGCCATTAAACAAATTTGTTAATTTTAATGTGAATTTATTTCACTGCAAACGCATCGAAAGAGACAGACACGCTCCATCTTTGATAAACGCTCTAGGACTCTAATGGCAACATTAAGAGCAGAGTTTGTTAATTGGCCATTAAGACCATATGAGCTGTGTAATGTTTTTTTTTTTACATAATCACAGTAGTTTTTATTGCCAATCACATGAGAAATGTAGCCAGAGGGGGAGAGGAGGAGGAGAGGATCCAAATAGCTTCCAACATTTTACAAAAAAAAAAGATAACTCATGTTTAGACATAGGTTGCAGGATAATGGCCTTATAGACCAAAAAGAGACACAGTGGGGTAGATAATGAGAAAAGTGCAAACAATTGGAGCGGAAGCCAACATAGCCCAGGGGTTAGCATGTCCGCCAATGACAGTAAACCGCGATCATTCGAGGTTTATTTTTGGAGCTGCCATAGACCAAGGACATGGTATGGGTCTTCTTCACCCTAAAATAATCAGAAAAGTGCAAAAAATTGGATTGGAAGCCACCGTAGAGCGGAGATAACCATGACGGCCAATGACACTAAACCGCGGTTATTCGAGGTTTATTTTTGGATCTGCCATAGACCAAGGGCATGGTAGGGGTCTTCTTCACCCTAAAATAATGAGAAAAGTGCAAACAATTGGAGCGAAAGTCACCGTAAAGCGAAAATAAGCCTGTCCGCCAAAGACACTAAACCGCGGTTATTCGAGTTTTTTTTTGGAGCTGCCATAGACCAAAGACATGGTAGGGGTCTTCTTCACCCTAAAATAATGAGAAAAGTGCAAACAATTGGAGCGGAAGCCACCGTAGAGCGGAGATAAACATGTTCGCCAATGACTAGCGGAGATTCGCATGTCGGCCAATGACACTAAACCGCGGTTATTCGAGGTTTACTTTTGGAGCTGCCATAGACCAAGGACATGGTAGGGGTCTTCTTCACCCTAAAATAATGAGAAAAGTGCAAACAATTGGAACGGAAGCCACCGTAGAGCGGAGATAAGCATGTCGGCCAATGACAAGCGGAGATTCGCATGTCGGCCAGTGACGCTAAACCTCGGTTTTTTGAGGTTTATTCTTGGAGTTGCCATAGACCAAGGATATGGTATGGGTCTTCTTCGCCCTAAAATAATGAGAAAAGTACAAACAATTGGAGTGAAAGCCACCGTAGAGCGGAGATAAGCCTGTCAGCCAATGACACTAAACCGCAGTTATTCTTCACCCTAACATAACCTAACACGGGTAATTAAGCCTCAATCCATTAGCGTACGTTTCCTCTCGGAGGCTACATTTTCGATTATTAGACCTTAAAATTCTCCTCATGTCCTTAAAATCTCCCTGCACGATTGAAATTTCCGATACCGACAGTCGTTCATGTCTTCTCCGGCCTAAAATACCCAGTGCACAGTGGGATAGAATCGAAAAAAGAAATTACTAAGAAATCTGCCATTTGAGAACGGGTAAAAACAATTTTTTGAAGTTATTCATGTGCATAATTTCAAGGCCCTAGTTGAACCGAACGCCTCTTTTTATACCCTCCACCATAGGATGGGGGGTATACTAATTTCGTCATTCTGTTTGTAACTACTCGAAATATTCATCTGAGACCCCACAAAGTATATATATTCTTGATCGTCGCGACATTTTATGTCGATCTAGCCATGTCCGTCCGTCTGTCCGTCCGTCCGTCCGTCTGTCCGTCCGTCCGTCCGTCCGTCTGTCTGTCGAAAGCATGCTAACTTCCGAAGGAGTAAAGCTAGCTGCTTGAAATATTGCACAAATACTTCTTTTTAGTGTAGGTCGGTTGGTATTGCAAATGGGCCATATCGGTCCATGTTTTGATATAGCTGCCATATAAACCGATCTTGGGTCTTGACTTCTTGAGCCTCTAGAGTGCGCAATTCTTATCCGATTGGGATGAAATTTTGCACGAAGTGTTTTGTTATGATATCCAACAACTGTGCCAAGTATTGTTCACATCGGTCCATAACCTGATATAGCTGCCATATAAACCGATCTTGGGTCTTGACTTCTTGAGCCTCTAGAGTGCGCAATTCTTATCCGATTGGGATGAAATTTTGCACGACGTGTTTTGCTACGATATCCAATAACTGTGCCAAGTATGGTTCACATCGGTCCATAACCTGATATAGCTGTCATGTAAAACGATCTTGGGTCTTGACTTCTTGAGCCTCTAGAGTGCGCAATTCTTACCCGATTGGGATGAAATTTTGCACGACGTGTTTTGCTACGATATCCAATAACTGTGCCAAGTATGGTCCACATGGGTCTATAACCTGATACAGCTGTCATGTAAAACGATCTTGGGTCTTGACTTCTTTAGGCTCTAGAGTGCGCAATTCTTACCCGATTGGGATGAAATTTTTCACTACGTGTTTTGTTATGATATCCAACAACTGTGCTAAGTATGGTTCACATCGGTCTATAACCTGATATAGCTGCCATATAAACCGATCTTGGGTCTTGACTTCTTGAGCCTCTAGTGTGCGCAATTCTTATCCGATTGGAATGAAATTTTGCACGACGTATTTTGCTACGATATCCAACAACTGTGCCAAGTATGGTTCACATCGGTCCATAACCTGATATAGCTGCCATGTAAACCGATCTTGGGTCTTGACTTCTTGAGCCTCTAGAGTGCGCAATTCTTATCCGATTGGAATGAAATTTTGCACGACGTGTTTTGTTATGATATCCAATAACTGTGCCAAGTGTGGTTCAAATCGGTCTATAACCTGATATAGCTGCCATATAAACCGATCTTGGGTCTTGACTTCTTGAGCCCCTAGATAGCACAATTCTCATCCGATTTGACTGAATTTTTGCACATAGTGTTTTAGTATCACTTCTAAGAACTGTGCCAAGTGTGGTTCAATTCGGGCCATTACCTGGTATAGCTGTCATATAAACCGATCTTGGGTCTTGACTTCTTGAGCCTGTAGAGTGCGCAATTCTTATCCGATTGGAATGAAATTTTTCACTACGTGTTTTGTTATGATATCCAACAACTGTGACAAGTATTGTTCACATCGGTCCATAACCTGATATAGCTGCCATATAAACCGATCTTGGGTCTTGACTTCTTGAGCCCCTAGATGGCGCAATTCTCATCCGATTTAACTAAATTTTTGCACCACTTGTTTTGTTATGATATTCAACAACTGTGCCAAGTATGGTTCAAATCGGTCCATAACCTGATATAGCTGACATATAAACCGATCTTGGGTCTTGACTTCTTGGGCCTCTAGAGGTCGCAATTATTATCCGATTTGCCTGAAGTTTTGTAAAGCATCTAAGGAGGAGTCGTCCACACCGCAAGTGTCCAGTGTCCAGTGTCCTGAAGAAGAGTGGTTCCACTGCTTTCTCACCTGCCCCTGGATGTGTACAAAAGCCCATCATGAGAAGATCTAACGAATCTTGTAAGGATGAAGACGAGGCTAACGCAACAGTGGTGGAAGTTCTGAATCCTGACTACGGTCCGGTTTCTACAGATAAACCTCCACCACTGTAAGGCAGTTTCGGCGGCACTAAAGGTTCTTCCGATGGCAGGATAATTTGAAGTGGTTCTTATTTAGGAGCCATGGGTATATGGAGGAATGGTTCGTGGACTAAGAATTCCGGGATTTTAACTACTCAAGGGTACGGGGGGAATGGGAGACACAGAACCTGTATTCTTGCGAAGAGTAGTCTAAAAGTCTTTCTTCTTCTGTCGCTAAGCACTGCAGATTTAGTAGTGGCCAGCTTCGAAATATACAGGTCTCATACTGGTTGCCCTTCCCTATGGCACACCATTCAGAGATGCCGCCTTCAAACCTTAAGTTCCTGGTTGCAGGCGCTTCTGTACGAAAGAAAAGCCTCATCGCCAGCTATGGGGAAGTTCGGATATCAACGAACCGTGGTGAGCTGCTTTTTGAATATATTGGGTTGCCCAAAAATTAATTGCGGATTTTTTAAAAGAAAGTAAATGCATTTTTAATAAAACTTAGAATGAACTTTAATCAAATATACTTTTTTACACTTTTTTTCTAAAGCAAGCTAAAAGTAACAGCTGATAACTGACAGAAGAAAGAATGCAATTACAGAGTCACAAGCTGTGAAAAAATTTGTCAACGCCGACTACATGAAAAATCCGCAATCACTTTTTGGGCAACCATATAAGGCTGAGCTAAGAAAATATAAGGGCGAGCTGAGAAAGGCTTAGAACCAATCCTGGGTGAAATTCTTCAGCTCCGTAGAGGATACATTTGAGGCCTATAGGCTAAGTAAGATCCTATCCTTGAGACCTATTATGGTGGAGCTTATTCCGAAGTCAGAGAATGTATGGACAATGTGTAGTGAGGAAACACTAGATCTACTACACACATTTCCTGGGAAACTCTCAATCAAACAACGTAGCTCTAGAAGAGGTTGTCACTGGTATGCCTTCGTCAGAATTTAATTGGGGAAATTGTGTCTGAGCCGAGAAACCGTGGCTCTAGAAGAGGTTTTCACTGGTATGCATTCGCCGGAGGTTATTGGGGAAATTGTGTCTGAGCCGAAAACCTTTTGTGTGATAAAAAGTTTCGATATCTTTAAGTCCCCAGGCCCTGATGATGTATCACCGGTTGAATTACAGGCTGTGTCTGATTGACTGGTTCCTTGGAGATATACTCTACTGGCATCAGCATGTCATATATACCTGTGGAATGGAGGAACACAAAGATCATTTTCATTCCAGAAGCAGGAAAACCTTACCACACGAAGGCGATAGATTTTCTTCCAGAAGCAGGAAAACCTAACCACACGAAGGCGAACGATTTTCTTTCTTTAAGTCTGTTATCCTTTATGCTGAAGTCTCTTGAGAGGTTGATAGAAACATATCTTAGGGCAAAGATCCCTGGTGATCGCCTGTTGCAGCAGCAGCATGCATATAGTAAAGGTAAATCCACTGAAACAGCACTTCACAATCTAGTAGAGGAGTTCTCTCACTGTCAAGGATTATACTATGGTTTTTGACATTTCAATAAAGTAAAACCGACGTCAATCATGAAGGAATTGGAGTTTCTTGGCATCAACTCTACCGTAAGGAGGATTATTAATAACTAACTAATTAAAGATGCATTACGGCAAACTTCGAACCTATGGATCTAAAAAATATGGGTCAGCAGAGCAAAACCTCAACGAGGTGTACCGTCTCCACTACTTTGGTATATAGCGATTAACATAATATTGGGTTGCCCAAAAAGTAATTGCGGATTTTTCATATAGTCGGCGTTGACACATTTTTTGCACAGCTTGTGACTCTGTGATTGCATTCTTTCTTCTGTCAGTTATCAGCTGTTACTTTTAGTTTGCTTTAGAAAAAAAGTGTAAAAAAAATATATTTGATTAAAGTTCATTCTAAGTTTTATTAAAAATGCATTTACTTTCTTTTAAAAAATCCGCAATTACTTTTTGGGCAACCCAATTTTATTGTCTCTGGAAAAAAATGCGTAAAAGTGGTCGCGTTTGCTGATGACGTGGCAATTGCGATTAGGGGAAAGTTTCCTAGCACTCTGAGATATATGCTTCAGGAAGCTCTACGTGCAACAGTGGGCTACCGAAAGTGGTCTAGGTATAAATCCGTGCAAGACAGAAGTAGTTCTCTTCAGCAGGAGATACAAGTTGCTTACAGTAGCACCTGTGTCCTTGGGAGGAGAGAATGTTTCATTTACAGAAAGCGCAAAATACTTGGGTGTTTTGCTGGACAGTAAATTGAACTTCTAATCTAACATTTTGGAAAGGGCATGAAAGGCAACTCTTGCCCCATACACCTGCAAGAGAGCCATTTTCAAAATTGGGAGTTTATACCTCGCCCCATGCATTGGGTATATACTGCAGTTGTGAGACCTATGATGCTATATGGTGTTGTGGTCTGGTGGACGGCGTTTCATAAGTTCACCTACTGCTCAATACTCAGCCGGATCCAAAGGAAGGCTTGTTTGTGCATCACAGCCGCCCTGTGGACGACACCATCTGATGCACCGCATTTAATGCTACATCTAATACCTCTGGACATTGTGGCTAGACAAATTGCTGTGACCACTGCCGTGAGGTTAAAGGAGTTTTCTCTTTGGCCATGTGGCGGCTACGGACACTGTGTTATACTCGATACAATATCTGATGTTCCAGGCAGCGTGGATTACACTCTACCTGAGTCGCTTTTGGATAAAAAATTACTGTACCTCTATTTCTGTAGAACCGATTGGACTTAGGATATTCCTGGTAATAAGAGTTACATAGATTTCTATACGGATGGTTCCAAACTAGACGACCAGGTGAGCTTTGGGGTGTACTCTAAAGATCTATAACTGGTCATATCGAAAAGGTTACCCGATCACTGCAGTGTGTATCAAGCGGGGATCCTTGCAATTAAGGAAGTGGTAAAATGGCTAAGATTGAAAAGAGGGTGCGGATATCATTCCTCCCTATGCCACTATGGGTGTTTAGCTGGACACCACTGCAGTGTGTATCAAGCGGGGATCCTTGCAATTAAAGAAGTGGTAAAATGGCTGGGATTGAAAGGAGGGTGCGGATATCATTCCTCCCTAAGCCAGTAATCTGCTTGTTGGGCATTCTAAAAACCTCGAAAAAGAAAATTTTTAGTTTGAAATTCCGTGCTACATGCTAAATCCTTAATTGTTTTCCATTCCACTCCTCTCAGTTGGTTCATCTCTAGTATTGTATCCCCACCCAAGTACCGGTGTCTTCTATTCGCGAAAGCCCAGCAATGACATAGAAAATACTCCAACTTCTAATCATCTTTCCCGCACTCCCTACACATGCTATCGCTTGCCGCACCGGTTTTGCATACGAGAGCTCCTAGTCTTATGTGTCATGCTATGATACCGAAAGCTTTACTGACCTCATGCTTTCTACCTTTCAGTAATAACCTCGTCTTCTCACGATCTGAATCCCTCCCCATAGGATTTTCACCATCCTATCGACTATTTTACTGTTCCACAGGGTTGGATGTCGCATTTGTCGCCCACGCCCTCAATTCGGAGTGCGTCGACCCGAAAGTCTTCGGGTTAACCAAGTTTATTGACGGCATTTCTCTGGTCTTCACCGCCAAATCGTCTGCTTTCTCATTCCCCCTTACTCCCCTATGGCCAAGCACCCAAACGATGCGGATTGTGCTATACTTCCTCTCCTTCTTTCAATCAAAGACCGTTCGTGATTTTACCGTGCTGGTTAATATAGCCCTTGTGGCCATTTTTCTGTCTGTAAAGATGTTCACACTCAACGCCCTCGCGTTGAGTGGCTAAGACAAAATGTCATGACGACAACTGGCATAAATATCTTCTCAGACAACCAGGCAGCCATTAACTCCCTGAAGAACGTATTTCTGAACACAAAAATCACCCTCGACAGTCACAGATCTCTAAACGAGATGGCTGAACAGTTCAAAATTCAACTGTTCTGAGTGCGGGGACAAAGAGATTTCCCAGGGAATTGTATAGCGGACGAGCTTGCGGGACTTGGTTCTACCCTACACATTCCAGGGATACTGGAATCTGTAGGTATGCCTCTACCGACATCTAAGCTAAGGTTTCAGGACCAGACTCGGTCCACAGAGATTACCCAGGGAATTGTAAAGCGGACGAACTGCGGGACTAGGATCTACCCTACACATTCCAGGGATACTGGAATCTGTGGGTATGCCTCTAGCGTCAGGACCAGGCTAAGTTTCAGGCTAAGTTTTCAGGACCAGACCCGAAGGACAACGAATGATAGATGATCACAAAGAGAGGGGGGTGTGAGCATTCCAAAACTATTGGGTTGCCCAAAAAGTAATTGCGGATTTTTCATATAGTCGGCGTTGACAAATTTTTTCACAGCTTGTGACTCTGTAATTGCATTCTTTCTTCTGTCAGTTATCAGCTGTTACTTTTAGCTTGCTATGTAGCCTAATCCAGGCTCGAAGAGGTCTACCGCCTTTGCTGTAATTGGCTAGAATAGATGTCTCAGTCATAGTGTCCTTCATTACAGCTCACTGTCTAATCGGAAAACATGCTGACAGCCTGAGGGTTGCCAGCAGCGACTTTTGCAGAAGCTGTGAGGATATCGAAGAAGAAGAGACTATAGAACATCTTCTGTGTATGTGTCCCTCACTGACAGTCAGAAGGAGTTCCACTTCAGATCCTCATTTCTTTGAGAACCTGTCTGATTTAACGGATGTGAACATTCGCAAGTTATTGGGCTTTTTAAAGCGATCTGGATGGTTCAGCGGTGGGAACTAGAAGGCATTTTCCTTCTTCTATTCCTGTGGTATCACAATGGACGATAACGTCTAAGTGAGTCTGGTGACAGTCTGCCACTTAATCTTAACCTATCTTGACTTCCTTATATCAGTCAGTCATTCCGTTACACTGTTCCGTCTTTCTGTGGAAAGATCAGGCTGTCTAGTGTCAGTTGGAGTTATAAATGGTCCATTTCGGTCCGTGTTCTGATATAGTCCCCATATTAACCATTTTCTGATTATACTTCTCGAGCCTATAGAGGGCGCTATTCTTATCCGATTTGACACATTTACACATTTTTTCTTAGACCTCCAACATACAAGCCTAGTATGGCTTGAATCGTTCTAAAACCTGATATGGCTCCCATATAGACCAATCTCCCGCCCAAATTGCAACATCAGATTCGAGCCTTTAACCCACCAAGCCCGAAAATATGTAATTTTTTTTTAAACTGTGGTAAGAGAGAGAGAGTCCTCTAGCCGTCTAAGTGCAAATCATGGAATACCCTTCGTCTGTGAAGATTATTGAAAAATCGGTTCCGTCTATATGACATCACACTTTCTGCTCTGTCCTCTGCTCCCTGCTATCCTTTCATATGAATAGCTCATGTTTTGCCAGATTAAATGCCTGCAAACAATAGGACGCCTGCCATTTTTCAAAATTCGTCTTACATGTGGTTGACATGGGAAAATTACAATTTTTCTTCATTGGAGTTTAGTGCACAATAACCACCATAGCATTTTGGAAGAAGAAAATTGAAAACCACAGGAAATGAAGCAACTCTGCTACAACATAAAAAAGAACGCAAATAACCGCACATTAAAGCCAGCAAAACTCTTGCAATATTTGTGGGTAAGAGACTCAAAGCAAAAGATAAAAAAAAATTCGGATACAGGAAATGTTCATAGGACATGGCTACATTTCCGTTATAAAATTTGAAAAGGAAAACTTTTGTAAATCCCAGGCGATTTAAGCATTTTTTCTCATATTGTTTGCTAGCAGGCAAAGGAAGGACTCTCACATGCGAACACATACACACATAGCCCTTAGCACTCTCACCCTTTTGTTGCTGGCCATACGCAAGGACAAAATTTAGAACCGGGTAGGCTATGGCGTTCTTATCTCATTCTCATCATCTTAAGGACATGATTTAAACCGATAATACCACCACCAATACCAATAGAATCCCTGTAAAATGGCAACCAAATGGAGTTTCCTTTTCCCCAAAGCCCTAAAAGTCTGCTCGCATATTACACGCCTTACATGCTGTCAAACATGTGTTGGTGGTGGTGATTGCGGCGAAAAAGCGCAAAAAATCCGATAACATACTCTGTTGGAGTCATCATGGCTTTTGTGTTGTGTTAGGTCGCTGGGCGATGGTTGTGTTGTGCAGCATCAACAACATCCGATCAAATTTGCCATTTCAATTTGTATCCTTGGCAGGTTTCATGAATTTAGAAAATATTTAGTTTGATTTTTTTTAACGACATGCAGTTTGTGTGTGTTTGTGTGCTATAGACGGTAGTTATATTTTATTGCACTTTATCTCCTTCCCATTCAGCGCTGAGGTTATTGAAGTAGTCTTAAATTGAATAAAGCGAACGAGAACTGCTGGGATTTATCTCTGCTGCTTGAAAAGCGTAAAAAATGAATTTTTGCAAAGAATAACAGATTAAATTTTGTATGAAAAGAAAAACCGATTAAATTTATATGGGTACTGCAGTGGTGAAAGATTTGCTTTGCTTTAAAGTGTCCTCAAACTAGGGTAATGGAATATGATGAAATGCTTAAAGAGTATTCAATTGATTTGAAAAGTTTTTCATTAACGTAATGCCGTTTTGGTAAAGTTTCTTAGATGATCTAAGGTTTCATTGCAATCCTTATTTTGAGCTAATAACCAATTTTGTGTCTGCGTATACCAAAAAGGGCTAATGGATATCCGAGAGGCTATAACTTTTCAAAGCCTAGTTTCCTGTTCCAACTAAACGATAGACACTATTGAAGTCCCTGTGGTGTCATCTAGGGGAAGAACAAGTAAAAAGGCGAAGGGCCTAACACAACTCACTGTCCCAAATTTCAACAAAATCGGATAATAAATGTGACTTTTATGGGCCTAAGACCCTAAATCGGAGTATCGGTCTATATGGCAGCTATATCCAAATCTGGACCGATCTGAGCCAAATTGACGAAGGATGTCGAAGGGCCTAACACAACTCACTGTCCCAAATTTCAGCAAAACCGGATAATAAATGTGAGTTTTATGGGCCTAAGACCCTAAATCGGAGGATCGGTCTATATGGCAGCTATATCCAAATCTGGACCGACCTGGGCCAAATTGACGAAGGATGTCGAAGGGCCTAACACAACTCACTGTCCCAAACTTCAGCAAAATCGGATAATAAATGTGGCTTCTATGGGCCTAAGATCCTAAATCGGAGGATCAGTATATATAACAGCTATATCCAAATCTGGACCGATCTGGGCCAAATTGACGAAGAATGTTGAAGGGCCTAACACAACTCACTGTCCCAAATTTCAGCAAAATCGGATAATAAATGTGAGTTTTATGGGCCTAAGATCCTAAATCGGAGGATCAGTATATATAACAGCTATATCCAAATCTGGACCGATCTGAGCCAAATTGACGAAGGATGTCGAAGGGCCTAACACAACTCACTGTCCCAAATTTCAGCAAAACCGGATAATAAATGTGAGTTTTATGGGCCTAAGACCCTAAATCGGAGGATCGGTCTATATGGCAGCTATATCCAAATCTGGACCGACCTGGGCCAAATTGACGAAGGATGTCGAAGGGCCTAACACAACTCACTGTCTCAAATTTCACCAACATCGGATGAAAAATGTGGCTTTTATGGGCCCAAGACCCTAAATCGGAGGATTGGTCTATATGGCTGCTATATCCAAATCTGAACCGATATGGGCCAAATTGACGAAGGATGTCGAAGGGCCTAAGACAACTCACTGTCCCAAATTTCAGGAAAATCGGATGATAAATGTGGCTTTTATGGGCCTAAGACCCTAAATCGGAGGATCGGTTTATATGGCAGCTATATCCAAATCTGGACCGATCTGGACCAAATTGACGAAGGATGTCGAAGAGCCTAACACAACTCACTGTCTTAAATTTCAACAAAATCGGATAATAAATGTGGCTTTTATGGACCCAAGACCCTAAATCGGAGGATCGGTCTGTATGGCAGCTATATCCAAATCTGAACCGATCTAGACTAAATTGACGAAGGATGTCTAAGGGCCTAACACAACTCACTGTCTTAAATATCAACAAAATCGGATAATAAATGTGGCTTTTATGTGCCCAAGACCCTAAATCGGAGGATCGGTCTATATGGTAGCTATATCCAAATCTGAACCGATCTGAGCCAAATTGACGAAGGATGTCGAAGGGCCTAACACAACCCACTGTCTTTAATTTCACCAAAATCGGATAATAAATATGGCTTTTATAGGCCTAAGACCCTAAATCGGCCGATCGGTCTATATGGGGGCTATATCAACATATAGTCCGATATAGCCCATCTTTGAACTTAACCTGTTTATGGACAAAAAAGAACATGAAGAGAAAAAAATGTTAGCTTAATATCTCTATTCTTAAAGACTGTAGCGTGATTTCAACAGATAGACGGACAAACGGACAGAGGGACAAACGGACAGACGGACGGACATGTCTAGATCGTCTTAGATTTTTACGCTGATCAAGAATATATATACTTGATAGCGTCGGAAATGGATATTTCGATTTGTTGCCAACGGAATGACAAAATGAATATACCCCCATCCTTCGGTGGTGGGTATAAAAACTGACCCCCACCTTATGTTGCCGACTCACGAAAATGGTTAAGAATCGTGATTTGCATGGCTTACAGAGTTGCTGCACTAGGATATTCTGGAATATTCAAACTCTAAGCCAAAAAGGTGCAGTATGCACTTAAAAGAATGTTTGTCCTATTTTGAAAGATTCGAGCCGAAGATTTAATTTAAAGATGATTAATTTTCCAACCTTTTAAGGAATTATTCCCTCTGGTAAAAAATATTCTCCTTCATATTAAGTTTTTTATACCCTCCACCATAGGATGGGGGGTATACTAATTTCGTCATTCTGTTTGTAATTACTCGAAATATTCGTCTGAGACCCCATAAAGTATATATATTCTTGATCGTCGTGACATTTTATGTCGATCTAGCCATGTCCATCCGTCTGTTCGTCCATCTGTCCGTCTGTCCATCCGTCTGTCCGTCCGTTCGTCTGTCTGTCCGTCCGTCTGTCCATCTGTCTGTCCGTCCGTCTGTCCACCCGTCTGTCCGTCCGTCTGTCCGTGCGTCCGTCCATCCGTTCGTTCGTCTGTCTGTCCGTCCGTCCGTCTGTCCATCCGTCTGTCCGTCTGTCCGTGCGTCCGTCCGTCTGTCTGCCCGTCCGTCCGTCTGTCCATCCGTCCGTCCGTCTGTCTGCCCGTCCATCCGTCCGTCTGCCCGTCCGTCCGTCTGTCCGTCCGTCTGCCCGTCCGTCTGTCCATCCGTCTGTCCGTCCGTCGCTCCGTCCGTCTGTCCGTGCGTCCGTCCGTCCGTCCGTCTTTCCGTCCGTCTGTCCGTCCGTCTTTCCGTCCGTCTGTCCGTATGTCCGTCCGTCCGTCTGTCCGTCTGTCCGTCCGTCGCTCCGTCCGTCGCTCCGTCCGTCGCTCCGTCCGTCGCTCCGTCCGTCTGTCCGTCCGTCCATCTGTCCGTCCGTCTGTCCGTCCATCCGTCTGTCTGTCCGTTCGTCTGTCCGTCCGTCTGTCTGTCTTCCGTCCGTCTGTCCGTCCGTCTGTCCGTCCGTCTGTCTGTCGAAAGCACGCGAACTTTCGAAGGATTAAAGCTAGCCACTTGAAATTTTTCACAAATACTTCTTATTAGTGTAGGTCAGTTGGGATTATAAATGGGTGACATCGGTTCATGTTTTGATATAGCTGCCCTATAAACCGATCTTGGGTCTTGACTTCTTGAGCCTCTAGAGTGCGCAATTCTTATCCGATTGGGATGAAATTTTGCACGACGTGTTTCGCATGTCCGTCTATGACGCTGAACGCCTGGGTTCGAATTCTGGCGAAACTATCAGAAAAAATTTTCAGCGGTGGTTTTCTTCTCCTAATGCTGTGAGAAGTTAGCCCCTGTTCCTTAGTGGAATGTTAATGGGCAAAATTTGCATTTGCGTATACAATTGTCTCAGTGAGTCTGTAAAGGACTGCCACTTTTACCTAACCTAACCTACATGGGTGTAGATGAATAAACAATTTTTTTTTACAGTAATTCTCATAGAATGTTGAATTCATTATATGACTCTGTATAAAATAATGTTTGACGAAATTCGATTTCCTTAGACAATTATGTCTAAATTTAGTGCACAATGTGCACTGCACATACATAAACATTCTACGAAATATTTGCTTATTTGAAATGTTTGAAGTCTTTCATTTGATGAGTTCTCAATAAAGAACAGATGTCCTGTTGGATTCAAAATAATCGAAACATAAAATTGAGTTTATGAGATGGGAAAACACATGTGCTTTTTTTCTACAGAATTTTTGGCTTAACTACCTTTGGCAACATCATTAAATCAAAACCATTTGCCAGGCCATGTTTTCACTTCCATGAAGCATTAGTCTAATGCGGCTGGCGACAGGGAACATTTTTTGGTATTTGATTTTATTTCATGTTTTTTTCTTGGGAAATGTAGCGGAAGGGGGGGGGGGGGGGGGAGATTTCCGTCTGTCCTTCTTTCAGTTCATGCATTCACATGTGTTCCCTGTGATGGATGGCTATGAGATTTCCATCTCATTTCCTTAGCCAACAAACGCTTGCACGAACATAAATGTTTTGGCGTAAACAATGAAAAAAAAAAAAGAATGCAAAAGCGATTGATGTCTTGTCGCAATTATATGATTTGTTTATATCTTTAAGATACTCAAACGCACATACACATGTAGATAAACACAGGCTACTTTACCTATGGCTTTTACATACGGCAACACACATTACGTCTCAACTAAACAAATAAACAAACAAAGCGAGCACCCGACAGACCAACACTGGGCTATATGGTTCAGCTTAGTTCAGTTGATGGCACAGTACCCTCATGGCAGGCAGCACACCTCCATTAGTTAGGGGAAGTTTATTTACATTATCCACATCACTATGACCGACCATTGCCGTGATTGCGACGAAAATAGTTTTACGCTTATCATCTACAAATGAGGGCACAGTGGTTTGGGATTTTTTTGATAGCCTAAATAATTAACAAAGAATGATATCGCCATCGATAAAAGTCTCATTCCCAAAAATTTTGAAAAAAAACCCCAAAATTCCCTAAAATGGGGAAATTTTAAAAAAGTGGGATTTTTAACCATTTTTGAATTTCTTCTGATGATTGAAGTTATGAAGGAGGGAAATGGGTCCGCAGACTGTTTAACGGAGCACGTCGTAAAAAAGCGGAAGTTTATTGAGATGTGTATTACACACGGCTCAAGGAATACAATAAGATAACCATAGCGGCCAAACGTGCCTTCAAGTAGGCTTAAATGTGAACTGGTCGATGGCGTTAATGACGCCGCCAAGATAAAAAAGTTGCTCTCAAAAACCCATGTCCAAACTGAAACTTTAGTAGACGATATGGGAGCAGAGAAAACGGAGGAAGCTTTTGATGAAAACCCATTTTCCACAGGATACGAAGGGACTCACAGAGATACCGGAATCTTGGAATAATGATGTCTATCGAAAGTTTGTAACTACGGAATTTATGGTGAAGGAATCCTTGAGGAGCTTTAAACCATTTAACTCACCCGGACCTGGTGGAATATTTCTGGCGCTACTACAGAATCAGGCAGACCATTTGGCACCCCACCTGGCCAATATTTTCACAGCGTGCCTAGGACTTGCATATACTCCGAAAGCCTGGCAGGAGGCAAGGGTGGTTTTTATACCCAAGCCTGGTGAGGCAAGTTAAGCGACACCAACGGCCTACAGACCCATAAACCTTACGTCCATTCTACACAAAACCATGGAACGTATAGTGGAAACCATGATAAAGAGTAGGACATCCAGTGAACTGCTCAAATAGAAAGAGCATGCCTATGTCAAGGGAAGGTCGGTGGAGATTGCCCTGCACGAGGTTGTGCAGAAGAATCCTTCGATGCCAAAACCTACACCCTGGCGGTATGCATTGACATCGATGGGGCTTTTAGCAATGTGCGGATCGACACTCTGATCCCATCCTTAGATCAGTACCGGGTGGACCCGGTCCTTAGAGAATGGATAAACCATATGCTAAGGAATAGTTGGGGAGGCCACCATAGCGCAGAGGTTAGCATGTCCGCCTATGACGCTGAACGCCTGGGTTCGAATCCTTTCGAGACCATCAGAAAAAATGTTCCGCGGTGGTTTTTCCCTCCTAATGCTGGCAACATTTGTGAGGAACTATGCCGTGTAAAACTTCTCTCCAATAAGGTGTCGCACTGCGGCACGCCGTTCGGACTCGGCTATAAAAAGGAGGCCCCTTATCATTGAGCTTAAACTTGAATCGGACTGCACTCATTGATATGTGAGAAGTTTGCCCTTGTTCCTAAGTGGAATGTTCATGGGCAAAATTTGCAATTTGCAAGGAACAGATGGACAAATTGTGTGTCTCATGACTTAAATATAAGGGAGAAAGTGGCACAAGGCACGCCATAGGGGGGCATTTTATCGCCACTCCTATAGATGACCACCATAAATGACCTATTGCGGATGCTGACTGAGGAGGGATTTGAAGCCGTTTGCTACCCAGACGATGTTATAACACCTCTAAGGGGTAGGGATCCGAACCAACTATGCAGAAGAGCCGAAAGGGTCTTGCATATGGCATATGACTGGACTAGACCCAGAGGTCTCAATGTTATCCCGAAGAAGACTGAAATATGCCTGTTCACGAGGAAGGCGAAGGTGGGCGAATTTAACACACCACGTTTCCTCAATAAGACGATTTCGATATCTGACAAGGTGAAATACTTTGGGGTGATCTTGGTCAGGAAACTGAATTGGAAGTGTCACATATGTTGGGCACTATGTAGACGGTCCGTTGGCTCGAAATGGGGCCTGAATCCTATGATAGTCCACTGGCTCTGCAGGAGCGTGATAAGACCAATACTTACTCACGCCTCAGTAGTTTGGTGGACTGCTATGGAGAAAAGTGCAACATAAGGACCATACAACAGGTTCAGAGAACATGTTTTCTTAGCATTGGCGGAGCGATAAGGACCACCCCCTTTAAGCCCCTGGAGACTTTTCTAGATATCCGACCCATTGACATACAGATTGGGTGTGAGGCAACCATTGCGGCTATGAGACTTAAGGCGATGGGAGAATGGATTGAGGATGGGAGCAGCTCATATCATCGCGGTAAAATCGAAGCGACGATAGGAAACCTGGAAGGAAAGGAAAAGGTTTCCGATCGGATACTTGAGATGAACCTTGAGGTCAGGTGCAAGGCACTGCTGCCAGCGGCACAGTCCTGGATTGCCGGAACCCTAGTATTGCCATCTGGAAGACCATGTTACACGGATGGATCAAAGCTAGAGGACACAGTGGGCCTGCGGGTTTACATTGAAAACCCAGGGACTTAGGCCTGTTTTAGGCTGCCTGACCATAATACAGTCGTGCAGGCAGAGATCCGGGCGATCACGGAATATGTGAAGTGGTGTAGTGCTAGCGCAAAAACATCGAGTGTGAACACCTTTACAGATAGTAAATTTGCCATAAGGGCAATAACAACCAGGACGGTAAGGTCACGAACAGTTTTGCAGTGTAATAAGGAGATTAACGCCTTCTCTGAGGATGGCAAAATACGCATCGTTTGGGTGCCGGGCCATAACGGAGTAAGAGGAAATGAAAGGGCTGATGATTTGATGGTGAAGGCCAGAGGACTGCCGTCAATAAACTTGGTTAACCCGAAACCTTTCGATTTGACGCAGTTCGAGTTAAGGGCGTGGGCGACAAATGTGCATGCAACCCTTGGGAATAGCGAAACGGGCGGTAGGACGGCGAAAATCCTATGGGGGTTCCAGATCGTGAGAAGACGAGGCTATAACAGAAAGGAAGTTAGAAGGAGGTCAGCTTAGCTTTTGTTAATATGACGGGACACATAGGACTACGAGGTCACTTATGTAAAATCGGTGTGGCAAGTGATAGCGTCCGTCCCTCCGACCGTCCCTCCGACCGTCCCTCCGACCGTCCCTCCGACCGTCCCTCCGACCGTCCCTCCGACCGTCCCTCCGACCATCCCTCCGTCCGTCCCTCCGTCCGTCCCTCCGTCCGTCCCTCCGTCCGTCCCTCCGTCCGTCCCTCCGTCCGTCCCTCCGTCCGTCCCTCCGTCCGTCCCTCCGTCCGTCCCTCCGTCCGTCCCTCCGTCCGTCCCTCCGTCCGTCCCTCCGTCCGTCCCTCCGTCCGTCCCTCCGTACATCCCTCCGTCCCTTGGGCCGATCTGCCCAAAATTTGGCATGGATTGTTTTGTTACTGATCTTAACATCCCTGCAAGATTTTATCAAAATCGGTTCAGATTTGGATATAGCTCCCATGTATATATATTGCCCGATTTGCACTTTAATGGCCGTAGTAGCTACATTTTGCAACCGATCTGCCCAAAATTTGGAACTGATGGCTTTGTTATTGATCGTACCCTATGAGCAAGATTTTATCAAAATCGGTTCAGATTTAGATATAGCTCCCACATATATTTATTGCCCGATTAGCATTTAAATGGCTGTATTAAGTAAAATTCTCAACCGATCTGCACAAAATTTGCCACGGATTGTTTTGTTACTGATCTTAGGCTATCCGCAACATTTCATCGAAATCGGTTCAGATTAGGATATAGCTCCCCCTATTTGCACTTGAGTTTCATTAAAAATTTTATTAAAAATAACATGTCCCATAGTAGTTGGTGTGTGTTGCTATCGTTGGCTTTCCTTTTCCATTTGCATCTCCAATCATTGAGCTTGTCTCGAAAGAGAAACAAACAAAAATTCAAAAATAATTTTCATAAAAAATTCGCTTAAATTTGATTTTCAAGGCAAATTTATTTTCATCGAAAATTTTATTTACAGAAAATTTTTAAAAATTTATTTTCTACAAAAAAGTTTTTTTTTTGAAATTTTCCATTTTTCGCAGGCCTTTGTAGTTAAAATGCTGATGACCACTTGTGCACCACTGTTTAATAAAACACAAAAGTAGTTGCCTATATACAATGCATTGTATGTAGTTTTATTCTTGCCCTTATACACATTCTTCATTTTATTAGCCATATAGTGAAGCACAAAAATCTCTTCAATATGACACATGTGAAAGTGGAGAAGTTTATGCGTTCCAGATTTAGCACAAAGTGCGTAAGCAAGAAAATCCTCTAAAAACAACATCAGCAGCATCAAAACTACTACACACTAACAACAAAGCACCCAAACCAAGCAACGTCAACGACAGCAGCAGCAGCAGCAGCATCATCATCATCATTCAGTGTTTGTAGCAAACACTCACACACACACACACACACATCCAACACCACTCCGAACAGCCCCACAGAGCCAACAACAAATAACCGTAATAATAACATCATTGCGATGATGGCTATGATAGTGACGAAGTTTCATTGCTTTCGTCGCTGCTGCCGATTGTATTGTAGATACTCGTATTGATATTGAAGATGATTATTAAATTTCATTCGGGGCAATGGGTAATCAGAGTGGTCAAGAAGCGAGATGCTTGTGCCATTGTTGTTGTGTGCACTGTAGCTGTTAGTGGAGGTCGATGTGAATTCAAGTGATGCTGATACTCAATACCAGTATTGTTGTGTAGTTTGACAAGTGAATGGATTTACGAATCCGAAGAAAGCTTGTGTATGACACAATGTACTTACGTACGTAAAGATTGAGGATGTGTTTACTACACAACGACGTATGAGTATGTGATGCATATTACAACAACGTCAGCAAAATAAAATATCTAGTGGCAAGAGAGTTGCCATTAGAATAGAAAATTATTATGAAACAACATGCAAAGTTAAAATCTTGGGAATCCACCACCAATAAGTCTACTAAAAATAGACACAAATTCACATAGTTAAGCGGAACTTGTGTACTTTAGGTATAAATTCGCAAATCAGTCAAACATTTTAGCTTCTTGGGGCCGTAGAAGGCTAATCGGAATGTTAGGAGAACGCCATAGACCGATTTGGATCATATTTACCATATTTGTTGGAAGGTTTGTTAACGGAACACCACTTGCAAACTTTCAGCCAAATCGAACAACAATTGCAGCCTCCAGGGAATCAAGATGTCAAATTGGGAGATTGGTTTATATGAGAACTACAACAGGATACTGGACGATTATGACCATTCTACCAAACGTGTTTCCATTTCTCTCTTCGCAAAAAAATATCTGCATCTCGAAATAGGCACCTATTACGAAAAATGTAAAGCCTTACAGCAGGAGGCTCTAAATGGACTCAAAGACCCAACAGCTGCGGTAATGGCATCAGACCGTAGCATTTTGTCCGCCCCTGCTAAGGTGAGGGTTCTTTGGCACCTGTGGTCCAGAGTAATGCTTCAGCCTCACAACCAGTCTTCAAAATTACAAATGAGGAAGAGACGGATAAAGCAGAGGGATGCACAGTTCGTCCCCAGCCTTTAATCAAATGTGGTGTTTCCGACTCGGCAGTCATAGCAACTGAATGGAGACATGAGGACGGCGGGATAACGATAGAAGTGAGCGAGAGATTCGCTAAGCTCACTAGAAGACCGAGAAAGCAATCCAGGGCACGACGAAGGAAACAGAGATGTATGCACCGGCAGCACAATCGGACGCACAGGCAGGGTGCTGGAGGGGATGCAACTGACACTCTAGGTACTCTACGGTAGCTGGCAAGAGAATCATATCTCCTGAACAGCATAAAACTGCTAAAATACTGAAGAAGAAAAAGATCTCACCCGCTTTCAAGTATTCTACGAAAACAAAGCCAGCCATCCCGCAATGGAGACTCCAGACAGTGTCCTGCGGAGAGAGACAAAATCGAAACAGCAACGAAGGAAGCTCGCACGGCCCCCGAGTCTTAATGGAGGACAGTGACTTCCAAAAATATGCCACAGCCATCATGGAAGTGGAAGATGGTCGTTGAAAAAGTTAAGGAGCCTAGATGAGCTAACTCATGCAGTTAGCGAACGGATTTTCGAAGTTATCCGCTTTAAGTACTCTGGGAAGACCAAACCAGTCCTCCCACAATGGAGACTCCAGACAGTGTCCTGCGGAGAGAGACAAAATCGAAACAGGAACGAAGGAAGCCCGCACGGCCCCCGAGTCTTCATGGAGGACTGTGACTTCCAAAAGTATGTCACAGCCATCACGGAAGCGAAAGATGGTCGTTGAAGCTGAGATGAGCTAACTTATGCAGTTAGCGAACGGATTTTCGAATTTCCCCGCTTCAAGTACTCTGGGAAGACCAAACCAGTCCTCCCACAATGGAGACTCCAGACAGTGTCCTGCGGAGAGAGACAAAATCGAAACAGGAACGAAAGAAGCCCGCACGGCCCCCGAGTCTTCATGGAGGACTGTGACTTTCAAAAGGATGCCACAGCCATCACGGAAGGGGCAGATGGTCATTGAAAAAGCTTATGAGCCGAAATGAGCTAATTTATGCAGTCATCAATATCGACAGTGCATCCGGTAGGATTCCACCAGATCATCATTCTCAAGTGAAGGATTTGGTTAACGAGCGGATTTTCGAACATGTGTGGAAATCTGAGGAGGATACACCCATACAAATGATGAGCTGCGAGTACAGAGGGGACATCTTTAGGCTGCGCCTTGCTTTAACAGAACTTATTGATACCTTCAAGAAACTCGTCGGAAGTATCCACACTTCCTGGGGCGCTAAGCTCAACCTGGTGAGAAAGATGGACTTCCCCCAACTCACAAAGGCAACGGTCTTCATCAAGGGTTGGGGGCAGCAAATTCGCGACTGAACGCATGTTGGGATTCTTAGGCAAGCAAAACCAATATTTGGTCGCAGAGAAATGAAAAGTCTTCCACAGGGAGAAAAAGGAGGAAGGAACTCTCCTTATGGTAGGCATTGATTAACTCTTCGTGACAAATTTGGCTAAGACTAAAGGCATTGTGCACTACTGGTTCAAGAGTACTTTTTCAAGATTGGGAAAACTAGGATAGGCCAAGATCCTCATATTGAGACATCAGGCCGTGCGGTGACAGGTGACTCCATACCGCCTAACAAACAGGGAGCTGGCTACAAGACTATCGCCGACTGTCTCAATAATGGCAAAATGCAAATTTTGCCCATGAACATTCCACTAAGGAACAGGGGCAAACTTCTCACATATCAATGATTGCAGTCCGATTCAAGTTTAAGCTCAATGATATGGGGCCTCCCTTTTAAAGCCGAGTCCGAACGGCGTGCCGCAGTGAGACACCTCTTTGGAGCGAAGTTTTAATGGCAAGACTAGGAAAAACGAAGATCCTAATACTAAAACCTCAGGCAGTGCAAGGGGCGAGAGACTCAAAACAGCCTAACGAACAGGGACCCAACAATGGAACCACCACCAGCTCTCTCACAATTCGGAAGTCTATGATAGGAAAAGATTCTAATATTGAAACATCAGGCAATGCAGTAACGGGAATCTCAATGCAGCCTAACGAAGAGAGAACCGACGATGAGACCATCACCTACTCCCAAGAAGCTCAAGTGCTTACGATTTGGAAGACCTGAATAGGCAAAGATCCTAAAATGGGATCATCAGGCAGTGCAGGGACGGGAAACTCAATACAGCCTAACGAAGAGGAATCCAACGATGGAACCATCACCGACTTGCTAAAGATTCGGTAGACTAGGATTGACAAATATCCTAATATTGCATCATCAGGCAGTGCAGAGACACGAAACTCAAGGCAGCCTAAAGAACAGGGAGCCGACGCACAGTGGGAGAAATCGAAAAAACTAATAAAAACCCACAATGAAGATTTATCAGCCCGAACAATTTTTCGAAATTCCGAGGTGACCAATTTTAGGAGTACCATAGGATGGGGGTATACCAACACAGTTATTCTGTTTGTAACACCTAGAAATATTGATCTCCATATTCTAGCCAGTCGATCGAGCCATGTCCGTCCGTCCGTCTGTAAAAATCATGATAGAGATCGAACTCGTAAAGCTAGCCGCTTAAAATTTTGCACAGGTACTTTACATTAAAATAGGTCTTTAAGGATTGCAAATGGACCATATCGGTTCAGGTTTGGATATAGCTCCCATATAAACCGATCTTCCGATTTGACTTCTTGAGCCACTGGAAGCCGCATTTTTCGTCCGATTGGGTTGACATTTTGCACATAGTGTTCTGTTACGACTTCCAACAATTGTGCCAAGTACGGTTGAAATCGGTCTATAACCTGATATAGCTCCCATATAAACCGATCTCCCGATTTAACTTCTTGAGCCCTTATAAGCCTCAATTTTGATCCGATTTGGCTGAAATTTTGCACATAGTGTTATGTTATGACTTCCAACAACTGAGTCAAGTACGGTCCGGATCGGTCTATAACCTGATATAGCTCCCATATAAACCGATCTCCCGATTTAACTTCTTGAGCCTCTGGAAGCCTCAATTTTCATCCGATTTGGCTGAAATTTTGCACATAGTGTTATGTTATGACTTCCAACAACTGAGTCAAGTACGGTCCGGATCGGTCTATAACCTGATATAGCTTCCATTTAAACCGATCTCCCGATTTGACTTCTTGAGCCCCTGGAAGCCGCAATTTTCATCCGATTTGGCTGAAATTTTGCACATAGTGTTATGTTATGACTTCCAACAACTGAGTCAAGTACGGTCCAAATCGGTCCAGAACCTGATATAGCTCTCATATAAACCGATCTCCCGATTTGACTTCTTGAGCCCTTACAAGCGGCAATTTTCGTCTGAATTAGCTGAAATTTTGCATGTGGTGTTCTGTTGTGACTCCCAACAATTATGCCAACTACGGTTCAAATCGGTCTATAACCTGATATAGCTCCCATATAAACCGATCTCCCGATTTGACTTTTTGAGCCCTTACAAGCCACGATTTTTATCCGATTTGGCTGAAATTCGATGTTATGACTCTCAACAACTGTGCCAAGTATGGTCCAAATCGGTCTTAACCAGTTATAGCACCCATATTTTAGCAGAATTCATGGTGGGGCTCCCAAGATTCGGCCCGGCCGTGTTTTTGTATAAAAACACATTTTTACTCGATTCTATACAAACTTTTCTACCTTTCAAATTAGTTTGGCATTGGCTAAAGTAGGCAACACTGTTAATGTCACTCACACATTAGCGCTTCTATGTGTGTTGTACACAACACAGATTAACCTTCTGTCAATAACAAATGATTTACCATTGTGGGTAGGAGGGCAAACCAGAAGTGCGGCAAGGTGAAAAGTTGATATTTTGCTTTAAGGAAAGGCATCGCCATCACCATCACCATTATCGTCATTCTCATCATCGTCATCATGTAAAACACAATTTCTTTGATTTGCCGATGATCGACACATTTATTCCATATTGAGGTAATTTTGCCATCACCGAATTGCGTCCATCATTTGGTTTTGGGTGTTTTTTTGCATTCTTCAAACGGAAGTCCATTTCCAACATTTTGTGTGAATTTGTAAAGTGGGTGGGTAATTGATCTACAATTGTGAAAGCAATTTGTCGAAAAATTTCATGTAGAACAAGGTTCAGGAATGCAAAGTGTTAATAATCCATCATGAGAGAATATTAAATTATGGGCAATAATGAATCATCCTCAGCAACAAAAGGTCATTGGTGGTAGGGTAGGCATTCTCATTGTGGCTAAAAATATGGGATTTTTGGCCATCAGCCCCCTGTTTCTAAAGTTTTTCATCTAAAACAAGATTCAAGAATGCAAAATGTTTAAAATTCATTAAGGGAAAATATCAAATTATATGCCATAATGAATCATGCACTATAAAAGGTCATTTGTGGCAGAGTATGAGAATTTTTGTACATCTCCCCTTTTTTTGTGTTTTTTGGTCCTTAAACGGCTTGCCTTGTAAGTGTATCGTAAAAATCCCAATCTTTTTGGCAAAAATCATTCATCATTCCCAAAATCCCCTTAAATCAAAGTCCTTATCTCATTTACCTTGTAACAAAGTGATAAAATTGTTACACGTAGCTCAAAAGTCTCTTCTCTTGTTTAGAGAAGATTTATTTTTGGTGTTAATATGTCTTGTAAAATTATTTTTGCATTTATAACAACCTCAAATGACAGCAGGAGTGTTGCAAGGTGTCATTTCCGTTTTTTTCCTCAGATTTTTTTTTTTTGCCAGAATCATTGTAAATTTTTTATATGATTGTTTCATTTTTAGAATTTCACACCTGACCTAACAAGCCATGACCTTACAACATTTTTCTCGTTTATTTCCGCCGTTTAGTAAATCTACTCCCTCTACAAAAATACCCAACAAATGGAAATATTTTGAAAATTCCATGACCACGGGCATTGTTTGTAGCCTCCTCTCTCCTCCGTTTCCAGCTATTCGCTCAGCTCCATCTGTCATTCTAAAAATATTTCATACCATTGGTTGATGTTGTTAGACAAATGATGGAAAAAGAACATGGAAAGCCGTATAAAAAACAAACACACACACATACACAGAAAATCCTCCAGCCATGAGGAATAGCTGAAAAGCTTTCGAGATGATTTGTTAGCAAATATTCAAATAAATAATGCAAGACACGTATCAAAAACACAGAAAATGTCGTAAAAATCCAAATGGAAAACGTAAACCAACGAAAATGGCCAAACAGATGGTGCGGTGGCGTGGACTAGATGAACAGACGGACAGACGAATGGATGGAAGGACATGCACATAATAAGGCCGTATAGACATTTGAAAGAAGTTTCCAACAGTCTTGCCTAGAGTGTGTAATGATCGGTGGTCTTACATAGGGGGGAGCTTAAATACGAACAAGCAAAAATGCGTTAAATTCGGCCGGGCCGAACTTTGGATACCCACCACCATTATATAAGTAAACCAAACCAATCATAGTCCATTGAACAAAGCATAATTCATGCCCCCATAGCAACTACATCACAAAATGTTCGATTTTGACCAAATTCGGTCATTGTTCAATTTTGTAGAACAAAATATTGGTCTTTTTGGTAGCTATATCCAAATATAGACCGATCTGAACCATATACGACACGGATGTCGAAAAGCCTAACATAAGTCACTGTGTCAAATTTCATCGAAATCGGTTCATAAATGCGCTTTTTAGGGGGCCAAGACCCTAAATCGAGGGATCGGTATGTATGGCAGCTATATTCCAATCTGGCCCGATCTCGGACAAATTGAAGAAGAATGTCGATGGAGGCCTATTGCGATGGATCTAATCGAGAGATCGGTCTATATGGCAGCTAAATCGAAATCCGAACCGATTTGGGCCAAATTGAAAAGGAATGTCGATATGCCTATCCCAACGCACTGTACATAATTTTGGCAAAATCGGACAATAACTGCACTTTTTATGGGGCCAAGACCCTAAATCGGGGGATCGGTCTATATGGCAGCTATATACAAATCTGGCCCGATCTCGGCCAAATTGAAGAAGAATGTCGATGGTCCTATTGCGATGGATCTTATCGAGAGATCGGTCTATATGGCAGCTATATCCAAATCTGGACCGATCTGGGCCAAATGGAAGAAGAATATCGATGGGCTTAACCCAACGCAGTCCCAAATTTTTTCAAAATCGGGCAATAAACGGAACCCAACCTTAAATCCAGAAATTGATCTATATGGCAGCTCTGTCCAAATCTGGGCCAAATTACAGAAAAATGACGACAGGTCTAACACAACTCAATGTCCCCAATTTTGGCAAAATCGGACAATAAATGCGTCTTTTATAGGCCGAATACCTTAAATCGATAGATCGGTCTATATGGCAGCTATATCAAAATCTGGGCAGATCTGGGCCAAATTACAGAAACATATCGAGAGGTCCAACACAACTCAATGTCCCAAATTTTGTCAAAATCGGACAATAAATGCGCCTGTTACGGTCCCTAGACCTTAAATCGAGAGATCGGTCTATATGGCAGCTATATCCAAATCTGGACCGATCTGGGCCAAATTGAAGAAGGATATGGACTGGCCTAACACAACTCACTGTGTACAACAATTTGTGGGAAACCCAAATTCTTAGAAATTTTTTTAAGAGAATTAGGTTAGGTTGAGTGGGTCGCCCACCAGAGGCTAGTTCACCCGGAAGTCAGTCTGACTCATTTTGGTACCCTAGAAAGAAAGGGAGGAGGAAGTCGATGTGAAACCTCGGACTAGAGGTTATACATCAATGAAAGAAAGACAGGAGGAATGGAGAACCCGAGCGATGTGTGAAGAAACGCCCATCCCCACGCAGGCACGGATATACCTACGCCGGAGCTTATGGCACCCCCCGTTGGAACCATCCTGTTCCTTCAACAAATCGCAGGAGACCTACCAGATTAACGTTCGCAAGTTCGCCCAGATCACACAGAAGAAATTGCTCCCCAGAAAGGAGAGTCCACGTACCCGCAGACCTGGACATGAACACAGTTTAGGTTGAGTCGGTTGCCCAACAAAAGTGAGTTCAGTCTGGCTCATTGTGGTACCCTAGAAAGAAAGTGAAGAGAAAGATGCTAGACCTCAGACTAAAGGTTATACACGAATAAAAGAAAGACAGGAAGTCTGGAGAAACGCCCATTCCCACGCAAGCACGGATGTGCCTACCCTCGTGCTTATGGCACCCTCCGTCGGAACCATTCTGTTCCTTTAACAAATCTCAGGAGTTCTACCAGAGATACGTTCGCAACATCACCCAGTTCACAGAAGAAACTGCACCCCAAAAAGGAGAGCCTACGTCCCAGCAGTTTTGGACATTAACACAGCAAGTTCTGAATAGTCTCCTATTCATCCTCATCGAGGCAACTCCTACAGAAGTCATTGTGCGGTATTCCCATGCGCGCTGCCATGTGGCCTATGGCACAGTATCCGGTTATGACCCCTGTCAAGCTACTCATCGACCTCTTATTGAACGCCAAGAGCTCACTCGTCCTCCTCCGGTCGATGACCGGCCATGGCGCCTTTGCATTCCGGCAACCATCCACCGAGTCCCTCCTAACCACCGAAGCCAACCTCACCATCCGCTCCACTGTGTTTTCATTACCTCGACAAACGGCACATAGACAAGACCGAAGACTGGTCCGCCCGGCGCAGATGAACCCCTTCTGGCGCACTTGTCCGCCCTCTCATTCCTTGGAATCCCCTCATGCCCCGGAACCTATGTCAGCGTCACATCTTTGACCCAGAGCATATCCAGGGATTCCTGGGGCCGCCCTTTCATTCCCTGGAATATCCTCATACCCAGGAACCCATGTCAACATCACATAGTGGGCCCGGAACCTATCCAGGGACTCCGACCAATCCGCCATGCATCCGACCTCACCTGCCTTGACCCTAAGGACTTGAGCACCGCCATACTGTCCACATAAATTCAGAGTTTCGAGGGCGATAAATCCCTTACCAGAATTTCCCTTGCGGCCACTGCAATGACACATACCTCCGCCTGAAAGACCGTACACTCGTCTGGCAGTTTTAGAGACATACAGATATTAAGTGCCTCAGAGTAGACCCCCAATCGAGTCCCTGACTTAATCTTGAAGCCATTTGTGTAGATCGAGGTCTCATCCTCCTCAAACATAGCATTCGCCCTCCATTCGTCTCTCTCAGGAAAACGAATCGCGGATGCCCTCTCTCCAGTCGGCACTGGTGCCAGGCAGTTGGAGATCCTCCTCAGTCTTCCCTCCGCATCCATGACACCCAGAATTAAATTGTGACCACAACCATCCTGCTTCAGCATGCCAAGCTACCTCAGTCTAAGCATGACCTTGGCGGCACAGTTCCGAATATAGACTTATATGGGCTGCATATCCATCATCGCCTCCAGGCCGGCTGTGGTGCGGATCTCAGTGCCCCTGTGACCCCGACGCAGGCCAGTCTCTGGACCTTCTTGAACTCCCTCGCACGCGTCCTCTTCTCTACGGCATTCCACCATACCAGTGTTCCATACGTCAGTACTGGTCGCATGATGGCCGTATACATCCATTAAATCATCTTGGGACTTACCACCCACTTCCTTCCGAACATTCTCCTGCAGGGGTAAAAAACGCACAGTGCCTTACGGCTTCTTTCCTTGGTGTTCCTTTTCCAGGACAGTTACGAATCGAGGACTGTGCTTACGTATTTTGCCTAATTTGACAGCAGCAAGGTGATCCCGTCCAAGGACGGGAGTCTGAACTCCGGTATCCGGTACGAATCGAGGACTGTGCCTAGGTATTTTGCCTAATTTGACAGCCGCAGGGTGAGCCCGTCCAAGAACGGGAGTCTGAACTCCGGTATCTCATATCTACGCGTAAGAGCATCAGCATCACTGTCTTCCCCGGGTTGGTCCTCAACCCATATCTGGTAGCCCAGCGCGAAAAACTCCTCACGGACCCTTCCATGATCTCTCTGATCGTCGACAGAAACCTGCCTCGGACCAGCAACACGACGTTGTTATTGTTGTAGCAGTTTGTTGTGTTCTATCTTTCATCTGCTTGATTCTGTTGTGTGTCAAGACCCAGGAACTCTGCGACTAAGATGGGGTGCGTCCGCGGGGATCTGGGTCTGAGTCGAGTGGGTCTGGCTGGACAGTTAAACAGGTGAGGTGTATTGCGCAGTCTCTGGTTATCAATCGGGACCTACATCTTGCACGTTGGCATCAATTCTTACTCGTAGGAGTTGAGGCGGCTGCATCTGCCGGAACGTAATTGAGCCAGAACTACTCTGATTTGCCGGGGGAGGTGAATTTCTTCCGACTTCGTCCCCATAAGCGGTAAGCCTCGTACCATCCCCATCGAAATCTATTAGGATTTCATTGATCAGGAGGTTTCTTAGAAACGGCGAGACACCCCTATTTGGGGGTTCTTTTGCTCACCCGCCTTCTGACCACCCTATCTCCCAAGTACGCATTCATAATCCTGCCATAAGGCATATTATTGGTCCACTGGGAGATTATGGATTAAATCCCCGTGCGGTCCAGTGCGGCGACTATGGGTCCTATCGCCACATTATTGAAGGCCCCCTCAATTTCCAAGAAGACCCCTAAATGTACTCTCTCTTTCTGAGAGACTTCTAGACCATCTGTATCACATCATGAGGGGCCGTCTCCGTCTTATATCTACGCGTGAAGAGCGCCAATCCTCGTGCCGTACCCACCGAGATTCATTAGGATTTCATTAATCCCGTGATTCCATAGAATCGGCGAGAACAACCCTCCTTGGGGCGTTCCTCTGGTCCTGACCACACTATCTCCCAGGTTCGCATTCATAATCCTGCCATAAAGCGTACTATTGGTCCACTGCGAGATTATGGGGTGAATCCCCGTGCGGTCCAGTGTGGCGACTATCGCTGCTATCTCCACATTATTGAAGCTCCCAAGAAGCCCGCCAAAGTGTACTCCTTCTGTCATAGAGCCGTCTCAACCTTCTGTACCACCTCGTGAAGGGTCATCTCCACCGAACTGCCGGATATCTTAATCGTTCCACCGTCTCCTGCTCACTCTCAGTGTAAGTCCCATCCTTCCTTCTCAGGGAGCTGGGTGTGATGGGATCCTTCGACAGCACTTTGCGCAACCTGGATGCCTCACTTGTGCTTTCCAATTCTCCATAGAATTTCCCTCAAGGACTCCTCTTCGCCTTCCTCGTCTCCTTCTTGAACTTGCCAAGGGTGTCGCGATACTCGTCCCAGCCCTTTGCGGAGTTCTCTCTCTCTCTCTCTTGGTCTTAAATGAGCCTCCATCAAAAGTTCCACCGTCTCTTGCTCACTCTCAGTGCAAGTCCCGTCCTCTCTCCTCAGCGAGCTGGATGTGATGGGATCCTTCGAGAACACTTTGCGCAACCTAAATGCCTCACTTGTGCTTTCCAATACCCCACAGAATTTCGCCCAGGAACTCCTCTTCGCCTTCCTCGTCTCCTTCTTGAACTTGCCAAGGGCGTCGCGATACTCGTCCCAGCCCTCTGCCGAGTTCTCTCTCTTGGCCCGAAATGAGCCTCCATCAAAAGTTCCACCGTCTCCTGCCCCTCAGTGTAAGTCCCGTCCTCCCTCCTCTGCCAGCTAGGCGTGATAGAATCATTCTAGAGCACTTTGCGCAACCAAGATGCCTCACTAGTGCTTTCCTATTCCCCACAGAATTTCGCCCAGGAACTCCATTTCACCTTCCTTACCTCCTTCTCGAACCCAAGGGCGTCGCGGTACTCGTCCCAGCCCTCTGCCGAGTTCTCTCTCTTGGCCTTAAATATGCCTCCATCAAAAGTTCCACCATCTTCTGCCCACTCTCAGTGTAAGTTCCGTCCCCCCTCCTCAGGGAGCTGGGTGTGATGGGATCCTTCGAGAACACTTTGGGCTACCTAGATGCCTCACTTGTGCTTTCCAATTCTCCACAGAATTTCGCCCAGGGACTCCTCTTCGCCATCCTCGTCTCCTTCTTGAACTTGCCAAGGGCGTCGCTATACTCGTCCCAGCCCTCTGCCGAGTTCTATCTCTTGGCCTTAAATGAGCCTCCATCAAAAGTTCCACCGTCTCCAGCCCACTCTCAGTGTAAGTTCCGTCCTCCCTCTTCAGGGAGCTGGGTGTGATGGAATCCTTCGAGAGCACTTTGCGCAACCTACAATAGATGACTCACGCGTGCTTTCCAATTCTCCACAGTATTTCCCCCTTCTTGAACTTGCCAAGGGCGACGCTACACTCGTCCCAGCCCTCTGCCGAGTTCTCTCTCTTGGCCTTATTAAAAAGCCTTCTGCTCTCCCTCCTGAGCACCACCAGCTTCGGTGACCACCATGATTGGGTGGTTTTACGTGGAGTTACTCTTTCGGGACATGCCGTCAAAAAGGCCTCTTTCAGGCATACCGTGCCTGCGGCCTCCAGTTCTCTTACGTTCTTCGGAGGACCCCTAGGAGGCCCGGATTTCTGTATCTGTTCTCTGAACTTCTCGCAGTCGGTCCTCTTCAGGTTTCCGTATGGTATATTCCTCCCCCTCTATTGCTCGACCTGAAAACATATCATATAGAGATCCGAAAAGAGCACTGGATGGAAACATTCCTGTCCAAAACCTTCATCGAGTCACTATTCCTCACAAGCGTTATATCTATAACCTCTTCCCTGATCCGGTTATAGAAAGTAGGGGCGTTGCACCTATTTCATACATCTAGGCCTGTAAGTGACTCACCTCTTTCGTTGGTATCCGTGCTTCCTCAGAGACTGTGGTGTGCATTGGCGACACCCCCTAGCATAAGGTCATGCCCCTTCTCCTCACACCATCCGACCAGCCCGGATTGTGGCTGTGTGTGTGTGTGGGGGGGGGGTTTGTCCACATCGTAAGGTAGGTACATGGAGGCCAGGATCAGTAATGGTTTGCGGGGTGTCTTCAAGGCCACTGCCGTTAAGACTCATCGCTGAAACGAGAAATCAGAGTAAGGTTCAAATCCTTACTGGCTACGATACAGTTTCTAATCTTACCTTCCTTGGTGGCTGGGGGGAGATGAGATTCAGTTTTCGTGATCTGAATCCACGAACATTGTAACCTCGTAACTACGACTCTTGAACGAGGACCACATCAGTGCCATCTCTCCCCATAGCTCTCAGCAGCGCCAAGAGAATTAAAGTTTATAAAAAATTTTTTAAAAAAACATAGTTTATGAAAAATTTGGTCCCAGTTTTCAGTATGGCCGCATAATCACCGATTATGACAATATGGGAATGAACTTACATACATTTGGGAGTAGAGTAGCAAACCGGCGGTATCAGAGGGTCTACCATACGCAAAGTCTCTCAAAAAAAATCAAATTTCCTAAAAATATTTCAATGAAAATTGAAATTTGGGTAATTTTTTCCAAAATTTTTTTTTTTTGATATATTTGCGAAATCTATTCTCTATAGAAGTTTTTTGGCATATAGAAAATTTTTCCTGAATTTTTTTTTTTTTTTTTTTGTTTTGAAAATTTAAAAATTTTTCCCTTCCCAAAAAAAAAATCCTCTCTTTCCTTAGATTGCTGACTACGCCATTGGCATAGCAAATCTTTAGCGCAAATTTGCTTATTTTCATTTACATTTGGTAAGTTGTGGAGTGTTGGCAGTTTTCGAATATCATCATCTTTATCATTGGTGCAAATAATTTTACCGGTTTCTGGACAATGCCAGATTTTGAAACGGAAAAATCACACCCTATGGCCAGATGGACTCATTGCTAGTAAATGAGGCAAGCAACCAAAGTAAAAAAAGCAGACATTATTCTACTACTGGCAAATATAAAATTAAAAACAGCTGGAAATTTATTCATCCATTTATAGAACCATTCATGCGTCCGTCCGTCCTTCCGTCCATCCAAATCATCTATCTAGTCTGTTTGTCAGCCCGCGTGTATAATTTTTTTTTTCTCGATCCATTCATAATTTTGGAGCAGCGACGCAAAAAATGATTCAAGTGAACTAATACCACTGACGTCAGCCCTAATAGAAATGTGATAGTGATGGGCATGTCCATGACGAGGGTGCATGGTGGCGGCAATGTTGATGTATTGATGATGATGCTGAGTCGACTGATGCTACCATTCCAGAGGGCCATCTTGCTAGCCATGAGTGGTTAGCTATTTGCTGATGAGGCCATGCCTGATGCTCAAGATGATACCAATGGGGGATGTTAAATATACTCAACGCAATGACATGGTGTGTGTGCCTTATCTGCCTTATAAGGGGATCCGGCGGAAGGGGGAATCTGCAATAAAGATATTCCAAGTGGTTAAGTTTTACTAGAAAATTAATTTGTAAGAAATATGTGTAATAATTTAATTTTCAATAAAAATTATAAGTAAGGAAAATAAATAATGAAAATAGACACCTGCAAAAACAATGAAAAACAAGCTAAAATTTGTTTTGTTTACACTCAACGTTGCACAGTGGGATAGAACCGAAAGAAACTAGTAAAATATACACCGTTTGAGAACGAGTAAAGATAACTCATTGAAGGGTTGGAGCTGTAAGCGAGATTGTGTACAAAATGTCAAGGATGAAGGTTGTCCGTAGGTTTATTCACCTAGCGATTTTGTAGCCTCCACAGCAAATTTACTAAAAAAAAACGGATTTGCCCGAAATGGGGTATTTTTGTGAAAATCGGTATTTTTGGGGTATTTTTGTGAAATACTTCGGGCAGTATTTATTTTTGTTTTTATAAGGACACTCATGCCTGCAAAGTTTGCAAAGAACTAAGAAGATAGCTTTATTACTTTTTTTCTTACAATTTTTTCAATTTGAATTTTCGTTTTCAAAATTCAAACCACGAACAAAAATTTGACAGCCCGAAAAAATTTTCGAAATGCCGAGGTGATTAACTTTAGGGGCCTGCCAAAAGGCGTCCTACCTAGGACCTTGAAATGTTTCACCCCAACTCTAACCATTTCCAATTTCAAAGAGATATCTCTACCCGTTCTCACATGGAATATTTTTTACAATTATTTTTTTTTCGATTTTCTCCCACTGTGTGTTGGCCTATTTATTCAATACTTGGACTATTTGTATATGCGTGTCCCATTAAAATTAATTGGCAGTTTTTGTTTATTATTTCCCAGAATCGCTTTAATTAGATTGGCATTACATTTAATTCAGTTTTTTTTTCGTAGAAACTTTATGTCGCATTTAGAGGTACATCGTAGCGTATGAGTTATACAACAGTTTGTTACTTAACGATAATACGCCACCATGTACCACACACAAACACTCAATAGCAGCGCTGTTTAATTTTTGAACTACACACTGCAAGTGCAGGAATTCGAGAGACAAGTGGAGAAGCAGACGGACAAACAGACGCATAGACAGACAGAAAGATAGAGAGTCCAACAGACAGAAGGACAAACAGACAGATTGCCAGTCAGACAGACGGAAAGATAGAAGGACAAACAGAGAGATGGACAGATCGACAAGTGAAGAAGCAGACGGACAGACATACGGACCAACAGACAGGCATAGACAGACGGAAAGATGCAAAGATAGAGAGAGAGAGCATTTATGTTTATAGTCATAGACGAAATCGTTGCACAAAATTTCAGCCAAATCAGTTATGAATTGCGAAATTTTTATCTGATTTGGCTGATTACTTCCAACATCCGTGGTAAGTATGATGCAAATAAATCTACAGCCTAATAAAGCTCCCATATAAACCTATCGCCCGATTAGTCCACAAGGAAGACAAGGAAGTTTAAATTTTGCTTGAATTCGCAGAAATGCTACCTAAAATAGGTTGCCCAAAAAGTAATTGGGCACCGATTTAGATCATACATGATATAGTTGTTGTCAAAGCAAACAAAGTTCTGAAAAATTTCAGGCAAATCGTAAAATAATAAGGTCCTCCAGAGCATCAAGAATTCAAAATCCGTGATCGGTTTATATGACAGCTATGTCAAAACATGAACAGACATGGCCCATTTACCATCCCAATTGACCTACTCTAATAAGAAGTTTTTGTGCAAAATTTCAAATGGCTGGCTATACTCTATCGGAGGTCACCGTAGCACAGAGGTTAGCATGTCCACCTATGACGCTGAACGCCTGGGTTCGAATCCTGGCGAGATCATCATACTTAATTTTCAGTGGTGGTTTTCCCCTCCTAATGCTGGCAACATTTGTGAGGTACTATGCTATGTAAAACTTCTCTCCAAAGAGGTGTCACGCTGCGGCATGCCGTTCGGAATCGGCTATAAAAAGGAGGCCTCTTATCATTGAGCTTAAACTTGAATCGGACTGCACTCATTAATATGTGAGAAGTTTGCCCCTGTTGCTTAGTGGCATGTTCATGGGCAAAATTTGCAATTTACTATACTCTATCGATAATTAGAGTACTTTCAGACAAACAGACGGACGGACATATCTAAATCGACTTAAAATGTCAAGACGGTCAATAATATATATAATTTGTTAGGTCTCAGATCAGTGTTTCGATGCATTACAAAAGGAATGATGAAATTAGCATACTCCCATCCTATGGTGGATGGTACAAAAATTCGTGTGACTTTAAAGCGCCTCTTCTTTCTCTTTAACTTCTTTAAACATCTTTTCTTCTACCAATTTTTAACCTTTTTCCGCATTTTCTCTTTGCAGGTAAATGTTTAACCCCATGAAATTGAAGCGAAGGTAATTTTCAAGATAACAGAATGTGATTTTTCTTCCCACCACTATATGATGAAGATATAGTGATATGGATATTCTATTGAGAAAGCTATAAAATATGTTGGGTTGCCCAAAAAGTAATTGCGGATTTTAATCAAATATACATTTTTTACACTTTTTTTCTAAAGCAAGCTGAAAGTAACAGCTGATAACTGACAGAAGAAAAAATGCAATTACAGAGTCACAAGCTGTGAAAAAATTTGTCAACGCCGACTATATGAAAAATCCGCAATTACTTTTTGGGCAACACAATAGTTTTATGGAATATACAAAATAATTTTTTATACCCTTCACCACTACTGTGGTACAGGGTATTATAACTTATTGCATTTGTTTGTAACACCCAAAAGGAAGAGAGATAGACCCATTGATAAGTATACCGATAGACTCAAAATCACTTTCTGATTCGATTTAGCTATGTCCGTCTGTCTGTCTGTCCGTCTGTCTGCCCGTTTGTCCATTTTAATTTGTGTACAAAGTACAGGTCGCAGTTTTCATCCGATTGTCTTCAAATTTGGTACAGGCATATTTTTCAGCCTAGAGACGAAGCCTTTTGAAATTGGACGAAATCGGATCAGATCTGGATATAGCTCCCATATATATGTTCGTCCGATTTGCAGTAATAGTGCAATAAAAAGGTCATTTGTTAACCGATTCTCTCGAAATTTGGTTGGAAAAATTTTTATACGACTGTCGACATTACTGATTTCATGGAAATCGGTTCAGATTTAGATATAGCTCTCATATGTATATATCACCCGATTTTCACACTTAGAGCCCCTGCAAGCACATTTATTGAACAATCTTGCCAAACTATTGCACAAAGCTTTCCTCGATGACTACCACAATATACATAGAGTTTGGTCAAAATCAGTTCAGATTTAGATATAGCTTCCATATATATGTTCGTCCGATTTGCAGTAGTATTGCAATTAAATGGTCTTTTGTTAACTGATTTTCTCGAAATTCGGCAGGAGGGATTTTCTCTTGACTCCCAATATTACTGGTGAATTTCATAGAAATCGGTTCAGATTTAGATATAGCTCTCACATATATATATCGCCCGATTTCAACTTCTATAGTCACAGCAAGCGCATTTATTGATCAATCTTGCCAAAATTTTGCAAAACGCTTTCCTCGACGACTGCCACAGTATCTGAGGAGTTTGATCGAAATCGGTTCAGATTTAGATGTAGCTCTCATATATATGTTCGTCCGATTTTGAGAAATATTGCAATAAAGTGGTCTTTTGTTAACCGATTTTCTCGAAATTCGGCAGGAGGGATTTTATCTTGACTCTCAATATTACTGGTGAATTTCATGGAAATCGGTTCAGATTTAGATATAGCTCTCACATATATATATCGCCCGATTTTAACTTTAAGAGCCGCTGCAAGCCATTTATTGATCAATCTTGCCAAAATTTTGCATAACGCTTTCCTCGACGACTACCACATTATCTGAGAAGTTTGCTTGGAATCGGTTCAGAACTAGATATAGCTCCCATATATACGTTCGTCAGATTTTGGGTAATTTGCAATAATGTTGTCGTTTATCAACCTTAGTTATGACAGTTTGAACATATTTGGTCGCCGAGGTCGATCAAAATTGGTTCAGAATTTGATACAGGTCCTACATTTTACTTATAAGGGAAGGTGTAGGGTATTATACAGTCGGCACCGCCCGACTTTTGGCCTTCCTTACTGGTTTTATCATCTTTACATTTTTTGCCGCCTATGACGCTGAACACCTGGGTTCGAACCCTGGCGAGAACATCATTACAAATTTTCAGCGGTGGTTATCCCCTCCTAATGCTGGCGACATTTGTGAGATACCATTTGGTATGGCAGCCATGAAAAACTTTTCCACAAAGGGGTGTCGCCCTGCAACGCGCCGTTCGGACACGGCTATAAAAAGGAGGCCCCTTAAGATTCAGCTTAAAACTTGAATCGGAGAGCACCCATTGATGTGTGAGAAGTTTGCCCTTGTTCCTTAGTGGAATGTGCATTCTTTTGCATTCTTTACAATACGAAACTCATAAAATTTTTCACACTGTATCATATTTGTTCCGGTCATAGTCTCTTCTACATTAGCAGCATTACATACAGCATCAGCAATATCAACTTCGTTAGCTCTAATTAATATGAAAAAAATTCGGTAGTTTGCACAAATTTGTAAGCAAAAAGAAACAGCTTAAGTCAATATTTATTCCCACACATGCCAAATAGTGAGCATTCATGCGAAAATGTATTGCCAATGTCAAAAAATGGTCAAGTGGCAAAGAAACTTTGGATAAAGGGAAATGGTTCTTTGAAAAAATTAAATGCTTCTTTGATCAATTTGTATTTCCATCTGACAAAGCAATCAACATTATTTATTTATAAATGCAAAACTCATAATTATGGGGTACTCCATGAAAGAATGAAGTGTAGGGACAAATTTTCATAGAGATTAATACTGACTTTTATTAAAAAAAATATTGAAACAAGCAAAAGCATCGTTGGTTCGACCAGGTCCAATCTTGGCAACACATCACCTTGGGCTTGGTACACTTACACTCTGTAAGGATGTAAGTACACCTATCAACATAGTCAAAGGCTAAATGATTACCAAATTTCTGCCAAATCAGGTAAAAACTGAAACTTCTAGGGACGTAGATGATATCGATATCGGTGATATCGGTTTCCATAGAATCTATATCAGGCTATGGGGGGAGTCATAACAGAACTTAAAGAGCAAAGTTTTAGCCTAATCAGATAACAGTTGTGATATTAGGGGCTTAAGTTGTCAAATAGGGAGATCGGTTTACAAGGGAGCTTTAGCAGATCATAGACCGGTTTCGACCATATAAGGCACAGTTGTTAGAAGTCATAAATCATGCAAAGTTAAATCTAGATCAGATTACAATTGGAACTGCTAAGGGCTAAAAACTGTAAGGGAGAACGACCACATAACATCGAAGCGAACTGCTCAAACAAAAACAGCCTGCCTATGTCATGGAAAGGTCGGTGGAGACTGCCCTGCACGAGGTTGTGTATAAAATAGAAGAATACTTCGATGCCAAAACGTACACCCTTTCAGCATGCAGAGACATAGACACACTGATCCAATCCTTAGACCAGTACCGGGTGGATTCGGTCCTTGATAAACCATATGCTAAGGAACAAATGGTCAAACTGTGTATCGCATGACATAAATATAAGGGAGAATGTGGCATACGACATGCCACAGGAGGAATTTACCGTGACCACCATAAATGGCCTATTGCGGATGCTGGCTGAGGAGAGATTTGAACCCGTATGCTACGCAGACGATGTTATAACACTACTATCCGAACCAGCTATTCATAAAACCCGAAAAGCTCTTGCAGATGGCATATGATTGGGCTGGACCCAGAGGTCCCAATGTTAACCCCGAGACGACGGAAATTTGCCTGCTCACGAAGAAGACGAAGATGAGCCAATTTAACGCACCACATTTCCTCAACGAAACGATTACGATAGCTGACAAGGTGTGAGGTGTGATCTTGGATAGGAAACTGAATGGGGAGTGTAACACTCAGGAGCGCACTGAGAAGGCTCACTGATGTTGGGCACTATGTAGACGGGCCGCAGGCTCAAAATGGGGCCTGTATGTGAGGATAGTCAACTGGCTCCACAGGAACGTGATTAGACCAATACTTGCTTACGCCTGAGTAGTTTGTTGGACTGCTATGGAGGCCACCGTAGCGCAGAGGTTAGCAGGTCCGCCTATAACGCTGAACGCCAGGGTTGGAATCCTGGCGAGACCAGTAGTAGTAGGACTTCTTTATTCGAATAAAATCTTTGATTCATAGCAGATATGTTACTTAAAATTAATTTTCTAAATATGTACATTTATTCTTAGAAAGAAGTAATATTTATTAGCGACTATGTGTATAACGTCTGTCGCATAAACTTTAAATTTTAATTAATGATATTCATTTAATAAAAGTTGCCGATAATTATAAGCCATTCGTAAATAAGTTGTTAGCTTATCCCAATTTCCCACTTCAATTCCGTCTAGTATATGGAGTACTTCTACGAAGCTCAATGATGCTTTACTAAAGGCGGCCAATCTAAATTCTCTTAGAACCGGACAAATTCCAAGGAAATGGTCCAAAGTTTCTGTTTCTCTTAGGTTGCAAAGCTTACACATTTTTTCCGACTCATTCTCTTCAAAGTTATTGTAACCCAGGGATATCATTCCACTGCGAGCTTTAAATATCCAAGTAATATTTTCTGATGTGTATCGCTCATTAAGATAGAGATAGGCTTTGTTCGGGTCCAGGTATTTATATATTCTTTGTTGGCTTTCCGTTTTTCTGTGAATCCTATTTTGATAGAGGTTCAGTTTTAAGCTGTTTATAAGTTTCTTGGTAAAGTCATACCATAGGCTTGATGGAGGAAATGCTTCAGGCCATTGAATATCCATACTTGCAGCTAAGGATTTCAGTTCTTTTACCCAGAAGACATTTCTGCGTAATGCAATATTGGATAGCTGGTTTGTCAATCTAGCGCCCGAATGCTGAAACAGAGTTTTTCCTATATATTTTAAGTGCAGTCCCAGGGTATATATATGTGTATCCTCTACCTCCGTTTCTAGCATGAGTACGTAGTTTGGAGTACAAACTGGTAGTTTTAAAATCCTTTTTAAGAAATAACGTTGCAAGGAGTCAACTTCTTCGAAATGACAGAACCCCCAAACTTGGGCAGCGTAGGTTTGAATGGATCTGCAAACCGCTAAAAACAATTTCCATTTTGCGTTCATATTTATGTCTGTTCTGCCTACAAAGTTTTTCCATGTTGCGTTTATTGCAATTTTTGCTTGGTTGTTCCGATTTTGGATATGTTTAGTAAATGTCATCTTTGGTGTGAATATTACCCCTAAATATTTATATTCATTTGTAATTTTAATTACGTTTCCATTAAATTTCCATTTTTCGTGTTTGGCTAGTCTGCCTCCATTCCTGAAAACCATAATTTCCGATTTTGATAGGTTCACTTCCAGGTTCCAGGTATTACAGTATATTTCTAGGTTGTGTATCATATTCTGTAATACATGGACGTCGTCTGCTAGCAACACAATGTCATCAGCGTATAGTAGGAGCCGTAGGTTCAAATTTTCGACAAAAATTCCGCCTTCAAGGTATTCATACAGGTCATTGATATAAAGAGAGAATAGTAATGGTGACAGTAAGCATCCTTGTTTCACTCCTTTAGTAGTATCAAAGTATTCAGATAATTCATAACCGTCCCAAGCTGCCGATTGCGTTTTATTATAGATTGATTCTATCATAGATACCATTTTGTGGGACACACCCAACTGAAAGAGTTTGTAGATTAGTGCTTGCCTGGATATATTGTCAAACGCCGCTTTAAAATCTACGAAGAAGGCATAAACTTTTCTTTTTTCCCCCAGCTTTAGACTAATGACAGTTGAAAGGTTATATATGTTGTCAACCGTTGAATATTTCTTACGGAATCCTGCTTGAAACTCAGTCAGAATCCCATATTTTTCAACCCAATTATACAAGCGTTCGTTCAGAACTCCCATAAATATTTTGGCTACACAGTTCATAAAGGATATGCCTCTATAATTTGACGGATCATTGTTATCTCCTTTTTTATATATTGGATAAATGATCGTTTTTGTAAATGTTGGATCAGCTGTTCCTTCCGTGTATATTTTATTATATATTCTAAGCAGTTGTTTGTGCAGCTGTTCCGTACCATTAACGAAGAATTCATACGGCACTCTGTCTTCGCCAGGAGCCTTATTAATCTTCACATTTTGTAGTATCTTTTTCAACTCTGACATCATTATTGGTCCATCTAAATCCAAGTCTTCCGTAAATGTTGGTGCGTAATATATAACGGCATTTTTTTGTACTGAATTTAATAAATTTTCAAAATAGCGTTTGAAAATATTTGATGTAAGGGCAGATCCTGCTTGATTATGGTGGCAACGTATTTCCCTGGCGACTTTCCACCAATCTTTTGAGTTTGTAACATAATTTAATCTACTTGCCATTTCATTATAATAATCGGCTCTACTGTTATTGCATACTATCTTGTAATGATTTTGCGCTGACAGATATCTTTTTCGGTCTTCTGAATCTTTTGTTTTTCTGTACACGTTTAATAATTGAAAGCTTTTTATTCTTGCCTTGTTGCAATTGTTATTATACCACTTACATTTCGGCTCAAATGAGTATAATTCAGTCGATGGCACAGAAGATAGTTGGATTAATTTACAGACATCGGTTAGACCTATTTCTTCGTTTGTGGACAAGCTACAATCAAAATTTTCATTTAGAGAACTTTGGTATTGAATTTTTCTACTATCTTTCCAAATTAGTTTTGGTAGCAAGTTCATCTTTTTTGCCTTTTCCATTTGCATATTCAGTTTTAGGTTTATAGGAAAATGATCGGACCACACCTTATCATCGACAACAAATTCATTAACAATATCCAACGTTTCTTTAGATACAGCACATATATCGTTTACCGATTCCCCCATTGTGCTAACATATGTGCATTTTCCGTCCTCGTCGCCTTTGGTTACACCATTTAATACGAATATATTGTAATCGTTGCAGAATTGTATAAATTGTTTACCTTTTTGATTTATAATCTTATCTTTCGATTTTCTGACTTCATAACCGGCATAAAAGTTTTCAGTGTAAAATTCTCCTATATCCTGCCGCAGCTCTCCAATTCTAACATTTAGATCTCCCATTATTACAGCATTTGGTACTTCAACATCTTGAAATATCTGTTTTAACCGCCTAAAATCAATATCCCAGCTAACCGGTCTTAAATATTGGGGAATTATAGTAATGGTATTGTGCTTGTTGAACAATTTAATAGTGAGATCTTCATTCTCATTGACTTCATGCGATATTCCAAAATCTTTTAGATTTTTACTTATACCAAGTATGCTTCCTCCAATAGCTCTACCAAATCTGTGTATTCGTATAGCAGGTTTGAAAAACAAATGAAATCCATTGAAGTAAGACCTTGCCCTTTCTGTTTTTTCTTTTTCTAGATGAGTTTCTTGTAATAAAAATATTTCGAACTGCTTAATGTATTGGAAAAATGTAGGGAATAAATATTTATTTTCAATCCCATTTATATTATATGCCACAATTGATAAGGTTTTAGAATTTTCCTCCGTAGTGGGTACTTTTAGTTTTTTGAAAATAAATTTTGACTTAGTTGATTAAAGTTGATGTTAATTGATTTGATATTTTCTCCATATAGTTTAACTAGCTCCTCTTCTCCATTTGAATTACCACATATAAGCTTATTTTCGTTATTCCATTTGAACCAAATATTATTTATTTTGAGTTTATCATCTCTTACTAAAATCTTATATTGCTTGCTAACTGCTAATATTTGTTTCCTTAGTCCCAGGAATGCTTTCTTTTGTTGCTGTCTTTTTGGTATCAAGTCTCGTTCAACTGATATGTTTGTGCCAGCCAAATTTTTAGTGTTGCGAAAAACTTCATCTATAGCTTGTGGGGTACCTAGTTCCACTAGCACTGCCATTTTTCCATTACGTTCAAAAACTTTACGCACATTTGATATATCCGCTGTTATCTTTAATGTTTCCCTGAAAAGTTTTCTAACTTCATCCATAGGTTTGGTAGCAGAAATTAATCCTTTTATAAATATTTTATTGGACCTTATTTGATTTTGTAACCATGTGATGTCTTTTTTTTGTTCTGCATTTTCCTTTTTTACCTTATTAAGCTCCTCCCGCAGGTTTTGATTCTCCGCTTTTAATGAATTTATTTCTGATCCTATAGAAGTGATTTCTTGTTTTATATCTTCCAAATCAGATTTTGTTGGGAGCATTTTAAGCTTGTCATCTAAATTATTATTAATAGTATCTTTGATCAGATCAATTAATTCACTTGACTCCATATTTGGTTTGGCTGTTTGTAAGTTTTCCGGCGATGTTATTTCAGTACATTTCCTCTTGGGTGTTTGAATGGTACTTGGCATAGCTTCGAACCCTGCACTACCTTTTTGCATTTACTTATCGATAACTTTCGTTTGGTTTATCGATTATGTGTCATCCGTAAGTTCGTTAGACAAGGGCAGCAGATATATTTTATTTGTTCTGGATTGTTTTTGTTTATTCGGAGTTTTTGATTTTGAGTGAAATTGTTCCAAACAAAAATCAATAAAATAATAATAAAATGTTCGCTCACCGGAGCCCTGGTGTTAAAAAACTTTGTTCGGATGTTGTGGTGTGGTTTCCCTGCTTCAGTTTGATGTATGAATTGATGAGGAGTTTGTGCTATATTCCAAGATTTTTGGTGTATAATGGGAGCCCGTTCTACATGCGACCGTCTGCAACCTTTACAAATCAACGATCTCGAGACCATAAAAAAAAATTTTCAGCGGTGGTGTTCCCCTCCTAATGCTGGCAACATTTGTGAGGTACTATGCCATGTAAAACTTCTCTCCGTTCGGACTCGGCTATAAAATGGAGATCCCTTATCATTGAGCTTAAACTTGAATCGGACTGCGCTCATTGATGTGGGAGAAGTTTGCACCTGTTCCTAATTTTGCTATGAACAAAATTTTTAAATATTGGGTTGCCCAAGAAGTAATTGCGGATTTTTTAAAAGAAAGTAAATGCATTTTTAATAAAACTTAGAATGAACTTTAATTAAATATACTTTTTTACACTTTTTTTCTAAAGCAAGCTAAAAGTAACAGCTGATAACTGACAGAAGAAAAAATGCAATTACAGAGTCACAAGCTGTGAAAAAATTTGTCAACGCCGACTATATGAAAAATCCGCAATTACTTTTTGGGCAACCCAAAAAGAACCATACAACAGGTTGAGGGAACATGTTGTCTTGGCATAGGCCGAGCGATGAAGACCACGGCCTCCAGAGCACTCGAGACTATTCTAGATAACAGACCCATTGACATACTGATTAACTGTGAACCAGCCACTGCGGCTATGAGACTCAAGGCGATGGGAGAATGGATTGAGGATGAGAGCAGCTCATACCATCGCGGTATAATCGAGGCGACGATAGGAAACCAGGAAGGTAGGGAAGAGGCTTTCGATCAGAAACCTGAGATGAATCTTGAAGTCGAGTGCGAGGCACTGCTGCCATGAGCACAGTTTTGGATTGACGGAACCCTAGTATTGCCATCTGGAAGATCATGTTACACGAATGGATCAAAGCTAGAGGACAGAGTGGGCCTGGGGGTTTGCATTGAGAACCCAGGGACTGAGATCTGTTTTAGACTGTCTGACCATAATACGGTCCTGCGGAGATGCGGGCGATTACGGAATGCATGAAGTGTTGTGGTGCTAACGCGAGGACGCCGAATGTGAACATCTTTACCGACAGTAAAATTGCCATAAGGGCAATAACAACCAGGACGGTAAGTTCATGAACAGTCTTGCAGTGTAAGAAGGAGATTAACGCCCTCTCTGAGGATGGGAAAATCCGCATCGTTTGGGTGCCGGGCCATAACGGAGTAAGGGGAAATGAATAGGCAGACGATTAGGCGGTGAAGGCCAGAGGACTGTCGTCAATAAACTTGGCTTACCCGAAGCCTTTCTGGTCGACGCAGTCCGTTTTAAGGGAGTGGGCGACGTCGAGTGTGAACATCTTTACCGATAGAAAATTTCCATAAGAGCAATAACAACCAGGACGGTAAGTTCGCAAACAGTCTCGCAGTGTAAGAAGGAGATTAACGCCTTCTCTGAGGATGCCAAAATCCGCATCGTTTGAGTGCCGGCCCATAACGGAGTAAGGGGGAAAGAAAGGGCAGACGATTTGGCTGGCAAAGCCAGAGGACTGCCGTCAATAAACTTGATTAACCCAAAGCCTTTCGGGTAGTAGTCCGATTTAAGGTCGTGGGCGACGAATGGGCATGCAATCCTGTGGAACAGTGAAACGGTCGGTAGGACGGTGAAAATCCTAAGGAGAGATCCAGATAGTGAGAAGACGAGGCTATAACAGAAAGGAAGTAAGAAGGAGGTCGGTATAGCTATTGGTATCATAACGGGACACATAGGACTATCGAGCTCACTTATGTGTAGGGCATGTGGGGAAGTTGACTAGACGTTGGAGCATTTCCTTTGTCATTGCCCGGCTTTCGCGTCTAACATATACCGGCACTTCTGCGGGGACACAATACCAGACATGAACCAACTTAGGAGCGTGGCATGGAAACAATTAGGAATTTTGTAAGCAGCACGAAATTCCTAACTAAAATTTTCTTTTTCGAGGTTACTCATTTTTTAGTATTAAGAGAGCAAAACAACCCAACTACTGGCTTAGGTGTATGTCCATAATGGCTTGGGGTGGATTAACATCCACACCCTCTTTTCAACCTAACCCAACATGTTTTGACATTCTAAGTCGATATAGCCGTCCGTCCGTCTTTAGGATAAGTAAGATTTAAGTGGCAGTCTGCCATAAGACTCACTTTGACGTTTGTGTTTATTGTGATACCCAGGAACAACTGAAGGAAGATTTATTCAAGTTCCTACCGTTGAACCATCTTGATCGCGTTAAAAAGCTCATCAACTTGCGAATGATCACATCAATTAAATCAGACAAGTTCGCAAAGATGTAAAACAGGCAAAAGGCTTGAAAAATGAAAAAAAAAAAAAAAATATTCGTCAGAGCCCGATTCGAACCTGGGCCCACGAAGCAACGGCGAGAGCCATTGCCGTTGTCTAGCGTTCGAAGCTAACAATACAAAAATTATGTGTAGTACGAAAGAAGTGTAATTCGGCACAGAAAGAATTTCTGTCACTAGACAAAAATACATGCATTGGGAAAAAGTACACCTAATAGACATGGTTGTCGAGCGTGGTTAATGTGGTAATTGTATCATAGATGCGTTTTCGCTATTAATACGATTCAAATACAACATACCAACGCATGGCCCTTGAAGCCATCACACCTAATATGTTTGAAAAGACTTCTAACCAAAGACGAAACGCGTCCCATAGTGGTTGGTGTGTGTTGCTATCTTTGCATCTATCCATTTGCAACTCCCATCATTGAGCTCGTTTCAAATGAATAACAAAACCTTAAGTGGAACTTCTTCTGCGGGACACACTCACAGCAGATGTTCTATGTTTTGTTCTTCCTCGATGTCCTTACAGGTTTTGTTGTAATCGTCACTTGCAATTTTCGGTCTTTCAGCATGTCTTCCGATTATACAGTGACCTGTCATCACGCACACAATGACTGAGACATCTGTTCTAGCCTGCGACAGCAAAGCGGTAGCCCTCTTCAAGTCTAGATTAGGCCACATAGTTTTGGAATGCTCCCAGCCCCCTCCTTGTGACCATCTACCATTCGTTGTCCTTCGGGCCTGGTCCGTAAAACTTAGCTTTCGCTAGAGCCATACCCTCACAGATTCCAGTTTGCAAGACAGATTGAATGTTACCAGTAGAAATTTTTGCAGAAGCTGTGTGGACGGCGTTTTGATCATTCATCTGTCATAGATTGTCCCATACATTGACGGTTAAGTTTTACTGTTCCATGCAGAAAACATTTTTAATTTCAATTCGTTCAGACGTAATACATTTAATTTGGCTTGGTACTTTTTTTCAAGAAAAAAAATTTTAAAAATTCAATAAAGTTTCAGGTGAATTTGCTGTGCATGTTTTTGATTACATAAAAAGTTTTTTTGTGCGTAGGTGTTACACATTGGCAATGCGTAAAAACCAAAAATCATCAATGGTTCAAATGATGAGACAGAAATACCCATAGTGGAGATCACCACCAATGTAAGGGTAGGACACTGTGCTCCAGGATAGGGTATCAAGTAGGAAAGAGATGCTTAATGAACATCACTTTTCTACGAACATTTTTATAAAGAAAATCTTATGTCAGTTTTTATACCCTCCACTCAGAAACATTCCTGAGAATTTTATTTGCATCGACAGTACGGTCCATACAATTTAATGTTTGAAGATTATTTCATACAAATGATGACCGTGACTGCACCTCAAATGGTCTATCCGCTTTGTCAAGCTCTTGCAATTTGGGTAAAACAAAGTTGGATATCATCTCACGGTAGAGCTCACCTTTCACAATTACTTTACGATTCTCATCATCTTTGAAGAAGTACGGTCCAATGATGCCACCAGCCCATAAACCGCACCAAACTGCGACTTTTTCCTCATGCATTGGTAGCTTCAGATTGATCTTCACTTCAAAATCGACAATTCTGCTTATTTACGTACCCATTGAGCCAAAAATGAGCTTCGTCGCCCAATGGAAAAAACGCGAAGCGGTAAGGTCCTGTTATGTGCAAGCGTTTTTCGTTTGAAAAACGATTCATAGTTAAATTATAGACCAAACTGAAGATGTTTGACAGTAAAACAAAACAAAAAAACTCGTGTGAGCTGTTTAAACCATTGTTGCCAAAAAGATAACTGCTAAAAAATCACCCTTTATTTGGTCTAGATCGTCTTGACATTCCAAATTGATTAGATCATGTCCGTCCGTCCGTCTACCGATGCACGCTAACTACCATAGGAGTACAGCTAAGCACTTGAAATTTTGATTGAAAGATCGTGAGATGGGTTTATTTCGGAGCCACATCAGGTTATAGACCGATTCGGATCATACTTGACACGCATGTTGAAAGTTATAGGAGAAGTCATTGTGCAAAACTGCAGCCAAATCATATAGGAGCTTTCTCTGAACGCTCAAAAAGTTAGATCGGGATATTGGTTTATATGGGATCTTTATTTTAACACAAATCGATTTGACACATTAACAATCCCAGCCGATCTATATTGAGATTTTATGCAAAATTTCATGCTTTCAACAGACGGAGAAGATTTGAAATTTGAGAAAATTTGGGCGGACCCTCCCCCTTACCCTCCTTTTCAAAAACGCCAGATCTAGGAGATGGGTGCACCGATTTAAGCGTAATTATGGTACCCCAAAAACACGAAATTGGTATAAAATTTTAAGATCAAATAACAAGGGGGAACGCCCCTTCCCAAAACCCACTCGAACGGACATGTTTAACGATTGGGACAATCTGGGTATCTTAGAGTAGAGTTCGAGAAATTTTGTATGCCACCTTATGGTACCCCAAAAATACGAAATTGGTATAAAATTTTGGGATCAAGTAACCTGGGGGAACGCCCCATCCTAAAACCCACTCGAACGGACATGTTTACCGATTGGCACAATATGGGTATCAAATGAAAGGTATGTATTTTAGAGTAGAGTTCGAAATTGGAATAAAAATGTCACTCTAAGTGTCAGAGCGGTGCCCACCCTCAAAAATTATTCCCTACAAGGCACTTACCGCTTTGGGCAATATGAGTATTAAATGAAAGGTTTTTAAGATTAGAGTAAAAATCTGAGGGGGCGTCCCCACGTCCCCCAGCAGGACATTTTTACCGATTGGGATAATATGAGACTCAAATAAAAGGTATTTGGAACTTTAATACGAATATGGTATTAAAAACTTGGACCCATGTATCTTGGATGCCGCCCCATGCCCAAAACCGCCCCTCAAAAGTAGTGCCCAAAATGAAAAGTAGACCGATCGGAACAATATGGGACTCCAATGAAATGTATTTGGGAGTAGAGTATTGGGATCAAGTACTCAGGGAGTCGTCTAAAGACACCCCAAAAGTACGGCCAAAAATCAAAGTGGAACGAGTAGAATTCGAATATGGTGTCAAAAATTCGATTCGAAAATACATAGGGCGCTGCCGCAAGAGTTTCGCCCAAAATAACAAAGTTAATCGATCGGGACAATAAAGGATTCCAATGAAAGGTATTCGGAAGTAGAGTATGAATGGTATTAAAAATTCGATCCAAGTATCTAGGAGGCCGTGCTATGCCCAAAACCGCCCCAAGAGTACCACCCAAAATCAAAGTGGACCAATTGGGACAATATGGGACTCAAATGAAAGAAATTCAGAAGTAGAATGCGAGTATGATTTTAAAAAATTTAATCCAAGTACCTATGGCGCCGCCCAAGCTCAAAAACGCCCAAAATCAAGAGGGAGCCGATCAGGATAATATGGGACTTAACTGAAAGGTATTCGGAAGTAAAATACGAGTATGATGTCAAAAAATTTAATCCAAGTACCTAGAGCGCCGCCCCAAGCCCAAAATCAAGAGGGAGCCGATCAGGACAACATGAGACTTAACTGAAGGGTATTCGGAAGTAAAATAGGAATATGATGTCAAAAATGTAATCCACTACCTAGAGCGCCGCCCTAAGCCCAAAACCGCACCAAAAGTTTTGCTCAAAATCAAAAGTAGACCGATCGGGACAATATGGGACTCCATTGAATGATTTTCGAGAGTAGATTACGAATATGATTGTCGAAATATTGTTTGCTCTCTCATACCTAAAAACAAAAATTTGGTATATAAATTTCGGATGGGGTACCTTGGGGGGGCCTCCCCACTCCCAAAAACTCATCAAATATTCATAATGACCAATCACGACAATATGGGACTCAAATGAGAAGTATTTAAGAGTAGAAAACGTATCTGATAGTCAGTTCTGGGACCAAGTGTTTTGGGGGACCACCCAACCCCGAAAACATCGCTAAATCGGACATTTTTACCCACCATGGCAATATGAAAGGTATTTGGTTTCAAATTAAAGGTCTTTGGGAGTGGAGCACGAATCACAGATATCAACATTCGGTATAAAATGTCTATATGCTAACCATTGCAATATGGGGCTCAAATAAAAGGTATTTTACGAGGGTTGCTTTTTTTTATTTCGCGATTAGAGAACACAAACAAATATTAAACATCGAAAATCGCTTTACTGTGTGTGTTCCTTATAGACTCAGAAACGGCTGAACCGATTTTCTTGAAATTATCACAGATGGTGCATAATGATCCCGTGGTGAAAATAGGGTACTACATTTTTTGATATCTGAAGGGGGGGGGGACCCTCCCCCTTACCATTATTTTCAGAAACGCCAGATCTCGGAGATGGGTGGTGCGATTTAAGCGAAACTCTCATATAGTACCCTAAAAAAATAAAAAATTTGGTATCCAAATTTCGAATGGGGTACCTAGGGGGGCAGCCCCACCCTAAAACCTACAAAACATATATTTGGACCAATCACGACAATATGGGACTCAAATGAAAGGTATTTAGGATAGGAAAACGTATCTGATATCCAATTGTCGGACCAAGAGTTAGGGGGACCACCCCAACCCCCAAAACACCCTTAAATCGGACATATTTACCAACCATGGCAATATGGGACTCAAACGAAAGGTATTTTCGAGTAGAATAAGAATCTAATATCCAAATGTGGGACCACATTTCTGGGGCTCTGCCACTTCCACAAACAGGACTTATTTACAGACCACGGGATTAAGGGGCTTAAATAATGTAGAATACGAATCTGATATCCAAATATGGATTGGGGGGCCGCCTCTCACCAAAAACATCCCCCCCAAGGGGACAAATTTACGACCATAGCAATATGGGACTCAAATGAAAGGTGTTTGGGAGACCAACTGTCTAGGGGACATCCCACCACCATAACAATCCCCAAATAGGATGTATTTGCTCACCAAGACAATTTGGGCCTTAAGGAGAGTGGAACCAAATATTTATAGTTTTTAGGGCCAATACCCCAAACCGGGCATATTTGCTGACTTTTGCAATAAGGAGTTCAAATGAGATTAGAAAATGAATTTGCTATCCAATTTTGAGGCCAATGGCAATATTGGGTTCAAATAGATGATATATAGTTATATGAGAATAGAGCTGATATAAATATTTTCCGGGCTTAGTGTTTGGGGGACCACCCCAATCCCCAAAACACCCCTAATTCGGGCATATTTACCGGCCATGTCAATGTGGAGCTTAATTGAAAGGTATTGGGGGGCAGAGCAGAAATTGATACCCACTTTCGGGACCAATTTTACTTTCCCAAGATACACCACAAACAGCAATTTTTTTTAACTGACCATCGCAATATGGGGCTCAAATAATGGCATTTGAGAGTAGAATACGCATTTGATATCCAAATGTAGGACCATGTATTTAGTCCATCACCCCTTTCGCCAAAACATCCCCCAAAGGGTAACAATTTTTCGACCATGCCAATATTTGGCTCAAATGAAAGGTATTTGAGATTAGAAAACGAATTTGATAACCTATTTTGGGGCCATGTGTTTGGGGGACGCATCATCCTGTAAACTCCCCTTAAGCCAATAACAATATGGGGTTTAAATAAATGGTTTTTGAGAGAAGAGCACGATGCTGATAGTTTTTCAGGGCCGAGCGTCTGGGGGACCACCTCTCCCCCGAAAACACCCCTAAATCAGATATCATGAGAGTAGCGGGCTGAAATAAAGTATTTTAAGAATGGAGTACACCTTACATCCAAACTTAAATTCGTAGGCCAATAAAGTTATGGGATTCAGATAAAGGCACTTATATTGATAAACTCTAAGTCAAGTTAGCATGGTATTTCACTAAAAGCTCTTGAATTGTCGAAAATAAATATTCCAAGGAAACTTTTGTTCCATATAAAGTAAAATAAGGCGCAGCGGAGCGGGCCCTGGTCAGCTAGTATTCCATAAAAAACAAATGTCGCTGAGAGAAATATAAAAATTTTTATCTCTCACCTATTTCACTGGAGATTCTGCTTTAATGTGAATTTTACCCATTTGAGGGTTCAATGGTTTTTTGTGTTTTTTATTTATGGAGTTTTGAACTGCTTGCAGACATTTGCTGTTGTTGATAAATTCAATGAAATTACTCTCATAAAAATTTACAATTGTTGTTGATAAGTATTTGCCACTTTGAATGTGGCATATAAATTCCGACAAAAAAAAAAGTAATAAAAGTCAAATTTTACTGCATTTCTTGCGTTTTGCTTTTATGAGAGTTAAGCCTTTTTTGGCTGACTTTGTTGATTTACAATCCCAAATGAACTCTTTGGGTGAGTTAAAAATTTTGTTCAAGAAGACATTTGAAAATTTTGTAGATTTAAAAGCGAATTTATGGTTTAGAATTTCATTTTACTGCATAGCTTGGTAAGAGACTTATATTTTGTTTTAAAACTCCATAAATTGTGAGACAAATTTAAAGTCTGGTTGGTTATAAAAGTTCAAATTTACTGCCGTCATCAACAATTATTGGCTTGGAGGTGTTATGTGACACCCATCATAGGATTATTCCTATTGAACTTGAGCACATAAAATAAAAAAACGAAAAGTTAGAAACAGATTAACCCAACAAGGAGATAAATGAGTAGGAGATACTCCAAAATACAGCCTTAACTGCAAAAATCGAAGATCGATTTAGGAAATGGGTAACAGACAGCCTGGCATTCATAAAATCTTTGGAGAAAGTATTTTTGATCAAAGATCGCTCGAAAAGACGGCTGAACAGTCGAGGTATAACCTGATATTGCTTCCATTAAACCAGAGCTCCCGATTTGATATTTTCCAAATCGGTGTGTAAACTCATTTAACACTGATCAACCAATTTGACATCTTAAACACTTAGATACCGCAATTGTTATACGATTTGGCTGAAATCTTGCACGCTGTGTTCCATTACGATTTCCCCACAACCAGGTTTAGTATGGTTCAAATCGCTTTATAACCTGATATTGCTTCCATATAAACCAATCGCCCAATTTGAAGTCTTCAGCCCATGGAAATCGTAATTGTTAAACGATCTGGCTGAAATTTTTCATATAGAATTCTATTGGGTTGCCCAAAAAGTAATTGCGGATTTTTTAAAAGAAAGTAAATGCATTTTTAATAAAACTTAGAATGAACTTTAATCAAATATACTTTTTTACACTTTTTTTCTAAAGCTAGCTAAAAGTAACAGCTGATAACTGACAGAAGAAAGAATGCAATTACAGAGTCACAAGCTGTGAAAAAATTTGTCAACGCCGAAAAATCCGCAATTACTTTTTGGGCAACCCAATATTACAACTCACTTAAACCAGTAGTAACCAGACCATACAACAGGTTCAGAGAACATGTTGTCTTGGCATAGGCGGAGCGATGAGGACCACACCCACTGGGGCACTGGAGACTATTTTAGATATCCGACCCATAGGCATACAGATTAAGTGTGAGGCAGCCACTGCGCGTAGGAGACTGAAGGCGATGGGAGAATGGATAGAGGAAGGGCGCAACTCATATCATCGCAGTATAATCGAGGTGACAATAGGAAACCTGGAAGCAAGGGAAAAGGTTTCCGATACTTGAGATGAACCTTAAAGTCGAGTGCGAGGCAGTGCTGCCAGCGGCACAGTCTTGGATTGATGGACACCTAGTATTGCCACCTGGAAGATCATGTTACACGAATGGATCAAAGCTAGAGGACAGAGTGGGCCTGGGGATTTACATTAAGAACCCAAGGACTGAGATCTGTTTTAGACTGTCTGACCATAATACGGTCCTGCAGGCGGAGTTCCGGGCGATCACGGAATGCATGAAGTGGTGAAGTGGTGGTAACGCGAGGACGTCGAGTGTGAACATCTTTACCGACAGGAAAATTGCCATAAGGGCAATAACAACCAGGACGGTAAGTTCATGAACAGTCTTGCAGTGTAAGAAGGAGATTAACGCCTTCTCTGAGGATGGGAAAATTCGCATCGTTTGGTGCCGGGCCATAACGGAGAAAGGGGAAATGAAAGTACCGTCGATTTGGCGGGGAAGGCCAGAGGACTGCCGTCAATAAACTTGGCTAACCCGAAGCCTTTCGGGTCGACGCAGTCCTAATTAATGGAGTAGGCGACGAATGGTCATGCAATCCTGTGAAACAGCGAAATGGTCGGTAGGACGGCGAAAATCCTATGGGGGGATCCAGATCGTGACAAAACGAGACTATTACTGAAAGGAAGCAAGAAGGAGGTCACTCTAAGAAGGAGATGAACGCCTTCTCTGAGGATTGGAAAAACCGCATCGTTTGTGGGTGCCGGGCCATAAGAGAGTAAGGGGAAATGAAAGGGCAGACGATGTGGCGGTGAAGGCCAGAGGACTGCCGTCAATAAACTTGGTTAACCCGAAGCCTGTCGGGTCAACGCAGTCCTAATTAAGGGAGTAGGCGACGAATGGTCATGCAATCCTGTGAAACAGCGAAATGGTCGGTAGGACGGCGAAAATCCTATGGGGGGATCCAGATTGCTAAAAGACGAGGCTATTACTGAAAGGAAGCAAGAAGAAGGGCAGTCTAAGAAGGCGATTAACGCCTTCTCTGAGGATGGGGAAAATCCGCATCGTTTGGGTGCCGGGCCATAACGGAGTAAGGGGAAATGAAAGGGCAGACGATTTGGCGGTGAAGGCCAGAGGACTGCCGTCAATAAACTTGGTTAACCCGAAGCGTTTCGGGTCGACGCAGTACGATTTAAGGTCTTGGGCGACGAATGGGAATGCAATCCTGTGAAACAGCGAAATGGTCGGTAGGACGGCGAAAATCCTATGGGGGGATCCAGATTGTGACAAGACGAGGCTATTACTGAAAGGAAGCAAGAAGGAGGTCTGTATTAGCTATTGGTATCATAACGGGACACATAGGACTATGAGCTCACTTATGTAAAATCGGTGCGGCAAGTGATAGCATGTGGTATAGGGCATGAGGGGAAGATGATGAGACACCACTAATGTGGTGCAGGGTACTAAAAGTTTGTGAATTTGTTTGTAACACCCAGAAGGAAGAGAGATAGACCCATTGATAAGTATACCGATCGACTCAGAATCGCTGTCGGATTCGATTTAGCTATGTCCGTCTGTCTGTCTGTCTGTCTGTCTGTCCGTCTGTCTGTCCGTCTGTCTGTCCGTCCGTCTGTCCGTCCGTCTGTCTGTTTATCCGTCCGTCTGTCTGTCTGTCTGTCCGTCTGTCTGTTCGTCTGTCTGTCCGTCTGTCTGTCCGTCTGTCTATCTGTCTGTCCGTCTGTCTGTCCGTCTGTCTGTCCATGTTAATTTTTGTACAAACTACAGGTCGCAATTTTCATCCGATCGTCTTCAAATTTGGTACAGGCATGTTCGTCTTAGAGACGAAGCCAATTGAATTGAAAAAAATCGGTTCAGATTTGGATATAGCTCCCACATTGTACTTATAGGATAGGTGTAGGGTATTATACAGTCGGTACCGCCCGACTTTTGCCCTTCGTTACTGGTTTTCGTCTGGTTTTGTAGAAATTTGGTGTGTAAATTACAACTAACCCTTCAACTTTGTTATTATACCCTACATCACTACTGTGGTGCAGGGTATTAAGAGTTAGTGAATTTGTTTGTAACACCCAGAAGGAAGAGAGATAGAACCATTGATGAGTATACCGATCGACTCAGAATCGCTGTCTGATTCGATTTAGCTATGTCCGTCTGTCTGTCCATCTGTCCAAGATCATTTTTGTACCGATTCCCTCGAAATTTGGCAGGAAGAATTTTTTTATGACTCCCGACATTACAGTCAAATTTTATAGAAATCGGTTCAAATTTGAATATAGCTCCCATATATATGTTCATCCGATTTGCAGTAATAATGTAAAAAAATTGTCATTTCTTAACCGATTCTCACGAAATTTGGCAAAAAGGAGTTCATCTTGACCCTAGACATTACTGGAGAATTTCATAGAAATCGGTTCAGATTTTGATGTAGCTCTCATATATATATATCGCCCGATTTTCACTCCTAGGGCCACTGCAAGCGCATTTATTGACCAATCTTCCCAAAATCTTGTACAACGCTTTCCTCGACGACTTCCACAATTTCTATGAAGTTTGCTCGAAATCGGTTCAGATTTAGATATAGCTCCCACATATATGTTCGTCCGATTTTGAGAAATATTGCAATAAAGTGCTCATTTGCTAATCGATTCTCTTGAAATTTGGCAGGAGGGATTTTCTTATGACTCTCAACATTGCTGGTGAATTTCATAGAAATCGGTTCAGATTTCGATATAGCTCTCATATATATATCGCCCGATTTTAACTTCTAGAGTCACAGCAAGCGCATTTATTAACCAATCTTGCCAAAATATTACACAACGCTTTCCCCGACGACTGCCACAGTATTTGAGGAGTTTTCTTGAAATCGGTTCAGATTTTGATATAGCTCTCATATATATATTCGTACGATTTTGAGAAATATTGTAAAAAAGTGATCATTTGTTATCCAATTCTGCAGGAGGGATTTACTTATGACTCTTAATATTATTGGGGAATTTCATGGAAATCGGCCCAGATTTAGATATAGCTGTCATATATGTATATCGCCCGATTTTCACTTTAAGAGCCATTGTAAGCGCATTTATTCACCAATATTGCCAAAATTTTGCAAAACGCTTTCCTCGACAATTGCCGCAGTATCTGAGGAGTTTGCTCAGAATCGGATCAGAATTAGATATAGCTCCCATATATAAGTTCGTCAGATTTTGGGTAATTTGCCATAATGTTGTCATTTGCCAACCGTAGTTTTTACAGTTTGAACATAATTGCTCGCCGAGGTCCATCAAAATTGGTTCAGAATTGGATATAGGTCCCACATTGTACTTATAGGGTAGGTGTAGGGTGTTATACAGTCGGCACCACCCGACTTTTGCCTTTCCTTACTGTTTTTTTTTTTTAACTTTTAACCAACTTCATGGGTATCCAAAGTTCTACACTGCCGAACTTTGCTCTCTTTTACTTCATTAATAAAAGAGTTTCCTCATTAATAAAGCTTTTATGGGCCGTAGACCCTTTATCGAGAAATCGGTCTATATGGCAGCTATATCCAAATATAGTCCGATCTGAACCATATTTAGGTCCTATGTTGGATGGCCTAAAACTACTCTCTGTTTCAAATTTCATCGAAATCGGATAAAAAATTTAGCTCTTATGGGCTCCAGACCCTTTATCGGGAGATCGGTCTATATGGCAGCTATATCCAAATCTGAACCGATCTGGGCCAAATTAAAGTAGGATGTCGACTGGTCTAACACAACTCACTGTGCCAAATTTCAGCAAAATCCATATATCTATTTTCACTCCACTTGAGTCTTGGGCCCACCCGGTAGGCGAGTTGGTAGCGTGCTTGGGGTATCAGTGCAGGGGTCGTGGGTTCGATCCCTGCCAGAAGCCTTGGTCTGTCGCTACTGTGGCATCAAAATGGACTTAAAACTGTCTAAGTGAGTCTGTAAAGGACTGCCACCCTTACCTAATCTAACCTAACCTGAGTCCCAAATTGTATTGATGGGTTAATGTGGCATTTTCGTAGCTTACTGGCGGCGTTCCCAGAGCCTTTGATTTCAAATTTACTATCAGATTCGCATACTTCTCCCAAATACCTATAACGGTATTCCAATTTTGCTCCAATCGGTGTTAATAACACCTGATAAGGTGTTAATAGAAAATCTTATAAAAATTTATTTAGAAATTTTTTTTTTAAATGTTGGCTTTTTTACTAAATTTTTTCCTTTTTTCTTCCACTGTTTAACAATCAAACACAACAAATTCAGTTCATATAGTATGTATTTCCTTATGATTATGTGCCATTGTACAAACGACTTCACAGCCATAAAATTTGCATATGAATAAACATCGTTTTTACAATCCATATATGCATATGTTTGCATTCATATTAAACAAGAAAAAACAAATGTTTATCACACCATGCATGTTGACTATAAACATTTACAATTAACAATTGTCAATACCTGACAAAGTTGGTCCACACATGATTTACGCCAACATAACCACCCTTATGGCTAGAGATCCGAAAAATGGCACACATTTGCATTGACTTCATTAGGGTTGATTTTTTGCTCCCTCCCCAACCCCATGGCTGACATGAAAACCCACTGTCGTTGCTCTTTACATCACTATATGCCATTCATATAATAGCAGGATAGTCTTCATAGAATGGCGTCGAGGACATGCCATTCATTCATACCTTCTATCATACACTTATCAGATATGCAATGCATTTACACACATACATAGGCATCTACCAATATAATATCTACAGTCATCATCATCATCGCCATCATTAAACATGCAAACAAGGGACAATTTATTTGAGCATATGTGCAAAGTGTACAGCTTTTTAACGGACAAAAGGGTGTTACCATTTGGAGTGAGGTTATTTGATATTACAGGAAGTTTTAAGAAGGTGTTTAAGCAACGCACATTCCTTTAAGGGAGAGGGAACACAAAACAAGGCCGATATAGGCCGATCTAAACCATATACGACTGGAATATCCAAAAGCCTAACATAGGTCACTGTGTCAAATTTCATCGAAATCGGATAATAAATATGTTTTTTATGGGGCCAAGATTTAAAATCGAGAGATCGGTCTATATGGCAGCTATATCCAAATCTGAACCGATCTGGGCCAAAAAAAAAACAAATGAAGGTGGATGGGCCCAACACAACTTATTGTCCCAAATTTCGGCGAAATCGGACAATAAATGCGCCTTTTATGGGTTAAAAACCTTAAATCGAGAGTTCGGTCTATATGGCAGCTATATTCAAATCTGGACCGATCTGAACCAAATTGCAGAAAGTTGTTGAAGAGCCTAATGCAACTCACTGTCGCAAATTTTGGCGAAATCGGACAATAAATGCGCCTTTCATGGGCTCTAAACATTATATAGAGAGATCGGTCTATATGGCAGCTATATCCAAATCTGAACCGATCTGGGCCAAATTGAAAAATAATATTGAAGGACCTAAAGCAACTCACGTTCCCAAATTTCGGCGAAATCGGGTAATAATTGCGCCTTTTATGGGCCCAAGACCTTAAATCGAGAGATCGGTCTATATGGCAGCTATATCCAAATCTGAACCGATCTGGGCCAAATTAAAGAAGGATGTCGATTGGCCTAACACAACTCACTTTTCCAAATTTCAGAAAAATCGGACAATAAATGCGCCTTTTATGAGCTCAAGACCTTAAATCTAAAGGTCGGTCTATATGGCAGCTATATGCAAATCTGGGCCGATCTGGACCAAATTAAAGAAATATGTCGAAAGGCCTAACACAGCTCACTGTCCCAAATTTCAGCAAAATCGGATGATAAATGTGACTTTTATGAGCCTAAGAATCCATCTCCTTAAATATTTTTTTGTTTCCCATCAATGCCCCTACATTTACCCTTTTACTCCTACACAAATGCCATAACGTAGTGAATGTCTACACTGACAATTTTTCATTATTGTAATGTCCTGTGCAGTCATGCTCACCACCCTACATTCATGCATATCCACTTGCACACCTACGACAATCATCAACTTGCTCAACCACACAAACTCTCACTCACACAAACACACACACGTATGCATATTCATAAACAAAACGACTAGTCTAGATTGCCAGACAAAGGCGTCTGGCTATGCATCATCATAGGTGGTGATG